>NC_066585.1:174293642-174521142 GCF_024323335.1 Lathyrus oleraceus | reverse complement strand
TTATATTGTTTTTTTATATTTGTTTATGTTGTTACTAACCGTTTCGTTTCAGTTTCAGCTCGATTAACTCCACTAACTATTCGTAATACTAACTATTCATAGCTAACTGTGTTGTAATAATTTACTTTCTCGCATTTTTTATGTTCTATATTGTGTGTTTAATCGTATTGTTCACGTTTTATGTTAAAAAATCGAAAAATCCAAAAAAGAGAAACCCGATGCGATTCCAACGGTCGCCGTTTAAGAAACCCTTTTCACACACTCACAAGCTTACTCTTGGGCTTCCTTATAATGAGCCCATTTATTTATTGTTTCAGGGTTTAGGCTCATTCAAATCTTTTGCCAGCTTTGGCTTTTCAGTTTAAAAACATTTTCAAAAGGACGTGTCAGTCTCGAAGCCTCCCGCCTAGGTCGAGCAAGAGATGGCAAGACACGCCAATCTAAAATCAACAAAACAGACTTTCCCCTTTTCTTTTGGGAGAACTATGTGGATTCTGATTTCTCCATTGCGCCTTGGGGATACGTAGGCATGAAGTCTACGATTTTATCGAGTCCAAAAACAATAAAATCAAGTTCTTTTCTCATCTCCCCAATCAAACGATCAAAGCGAAAAAAGCAAAGCATTCACATAAACATAAGCAAAAAGGTTCCTGTGGAGTACCACAGATGTAGAGGGTGCTAATACCTTCCCTTTGCATAACCAACCCCCGAACCCGTAACTCTAAAGGGATTTATCGTTATTTTTCCCTTCCTCTTTTTGGATAAAATAAAAGACGGTGGCGACTCTTGCATTTAAAATATTTTTCAAACGGGTTAAGTTCAATCAATACTTAATCTCGTGAAAAATCCCGCCGCGACAGAATGGCGACTCTGCTGGGGACCACAATGATTAAACTTATTTGAGGGTTTAGCCTATCTTTGCTTGTTTATATGTTTGCTTTGTGAATATTTGCTAAATTGTATTGTTTGTCATGTTTGTTATTTTGGGTTTTGGGGGATACTTGTGATAAATCCTATACTCGGATTTGGGGCACATTTGAGATAGGATGGATGATAATTCAGGTTGACTTGATAGGAGACAATCCTTACCGAGTTGACTTGAGCCTTTATCCGCTTGGTGGAGGCCTCTTTGAGGGTGATAGTGCTAAACAAGTCATTTATGAGGCATTGTTGCTTTCGACGGGCCCGTGAAGCCAAGGACCTTAGTTTACCTTTACCCCATCTTGGCCTTACTTAGGATGTGATGCGGTGACCACTTCGGACCAAAAGTTTGGTTTGGTTGATACGCGATATCACACTCAAGCGAGATTCTTTTGAGAATAATATTGGAAAGCGAGCAGTTGCTTAACCCGGTATTATCCGAAGAAGGATCCATAACCTTGGGAACTTTTAGAACCCGTTTGGCAGGTGAACCTTAGAACTTATCTTGGGGCTTTGTCCTAAACTCCATGCTGGTGATGAACTTTGAGCCTTGTATTGTTTGACCATGTTTGTGTTTGTTGCATTCATGCATGACATGCATTCATTCCCATCATTTCAACCTTTTTCCAAGGAACTTAAAGTGAGGATTGCAAATATTGCAGGAAACATGGATTTTGGACGGAGAAGTGTGAAAAAGTACAATCTCATCAATCCAAAGATAGATGAACTAAAGAAACTGGTTTCTTCGATCGCAGATCCTATTGGTTTCAGAGACAGATATGGGGCACTTATATCTTTATTGACACTTAGGATGGAAGAAGGGTTATTGCAGACATTAGTACAGTTCTATGATCCAGTCTATCACTGTTTCACATTCCCAGACTATCAACTCATGCCTACATTGGAAGAGTATGCCCAGTTGCTTCACATCCCAGTTGCTGATACAGTACCTTTCTCTGGTTCAGAAAAGTTACCCGAGCACAGTTCTCTTGCAAAAGTGTTGTACATGAAGAAGTCAGAATTCAAGAATAACTTCACCACCAAAGGAGGACTTCCAGGTTTCACTGCCAAGTTCTTAATGGGGAAGGTTTCTTATTTTGCCAGTCAAGGTTGTGATATTATTATGGAGCATCTGTTCGCCTTGTTGATCTACGGTTTGTTACTATTTCCTAATATTGAAGGTTTTGTGGATTCATATGCTATACGCATCTTCCTAAGTGGTAATCTTATTCCAACTTTGCTCGGAGACACCTATCATTCCATCCATTACCGTACTTTGAAAGGAGGAGGAACCATAGTCTGCTGTATACCGTTACTCTACAAATGGTTTGTCTCTCATCTTCCTAAGTCAGCTACTTTTTGGGATCGCAAGTCAGGACTTCAGTGGTCACAGAGGATTATGTCTCTTACCCAGTCAGATATTGCATGGTATAGTAGAGTTTTAGACGATGTGAAGATCATTGATAGTTGCGGGGAGTTCCCCAATGTGCCCCTCATGGGCACAAAGGGAATCATTTCTTATAATCCAGTACTTGCTAGGAGACAACTCGGTTACCCTATGAAGGACAAGCCTCCTAACATTCTTTTAGAAGGTATTTTCTTGAGGGATAACGAGGAGGACCCTACCATGAAAGAGAGAGTAGTAAGAGATTGGCATCGTGTTTGTCGCAAAGGGAGACTTGAATTGGGTAAGAAAGATTGTACCTCCTATGAGCCGTACCTCCAGTGGATCAGAGCCAGAGCTATACAGTTGAAAATGCCATACCCACATCATGATCCTATCAAACCCGCTCCGTTGAAGACCCCTTACCTTCCGCTAGATGACAAAGAAGAACTCCAAGCCACCTTGGAGAGGGTCAAGAAAGAGAGAGACGCTTGGAAGGATAAGGCCCAGGTGCTCGAAATGGAAAATGAAGAACTTCAGAGACAGTTAAAGGAGCAGAGTGGAGAAGATCGTGCAGGTAAACGTCCAAGGGTGCAAGAGGATTTATTTTCCTCAGGCACAACAGATTACTCCCAGATTCCACAGTCCTCAGGTGCATGGAAAGGTCTTGTAGACAGTTTGGTGAAGGAGAAAGCTTTTATGCAGAAGGCCTATGAAGAAAGAATTGAGACACTTGAAGGACAACTCCTACTTGTTTATGCTCGTCCTGATGACACATGTCCTTAAATGGTTTTCTTGGTTGTATTTTGGGTTGATAACTTTGTATATTTTGATAAAAATGCTTAAAATGAAATTTTTTGTTTTGTTATCAAAAATGTTTGCAATTCTATCTTTTCCTTCACTTAGAGTTCCTTGGAAAATCATTCATTTTGCATATCCATGCATCACGTGCATACGGGTTGTCTGTCTTGGTCCAGTCTTCTAACAGTTGCTTCCCGCCGCCAAGATCCATTTCAAGTTGACGCATAATTACAACACAAGAGCCAACTACAAAAGAAGAATGGAGATAACAGATAACGAGAACCGAGAATTGAAAGCTCAGGTTGACCGCCTTTCTGCTATGGTCGAGACATTGATAGCAAACCAAGCAGCCCAAGCTGCTCAACTTCAAACAGCACAAGCTCAGGTTGCCGAAGCACAAGATGCACAGATCCAGGCGCAAGCACAGGCAGCAGAGATGCGCAACCAAATGTTAACCGCCCGTCTACAAGCAGAGGAAGCCCAGGCTAGGGCTCAAGTTCATAATTCAGGACAGACTTCGGCACAGAATCAACCTCAAATTCAGAACCAGACAACAGCAGCACCCGTCACTACAGTCATCGCTTCAGAAATCAACGCTGTCCCAGTCACTTCTGTTACCATCACAGCATCCCGTCCTTGGGAAATACCCAGGGATCTTAATCAAGATAGATATCAACAAGAGTTCGTTCCACCAAATGCTCCTGTCTTCACTAATGTGCCTCCCGTTGTTCACTATACTCCTCACCTAGGAGAACCTGTCTATCACGGCCCTACCCCAAGTGAGGATCCTGGTCTCAATGATAGAATGGATGAATTCCAGGATCAGTTTGCGGAAATACAAAAAGAGATAAAAGCTCTTCGAGGGAAAGACAGAATGGCGACTGGAGTAGTTATGAAGAACTGGACCGCAGTTGACATCCCACATTGTGTCCACATATCAAAGTAATTAAGCTTTTCAGTTTTCAAAAACCTTCCGCTTTAGCCCAAAGCGCGAAGCATTAATTTTGTAAAATGGGCACTTTTGTCAAAAACGTACTATCCATGAAAAAGATCTTTTGTGTTCCTATACACTTGTGTCCTTTTATCTTTTCAGCTTTTTCGGAAAATGGTAACACAAAAAAACCTTAAAAAGAACACATTTTTGCATGGCATGGTCAGTCCTCTAAAAACAATTGTTTGTACAGGTTACTTAAACCCGTTGAACACAATGACATCATGCCCTCTCCCAACTTTGAACATTCTGTATTCGAAGCTGAAGAGGAAGAGTGGGATGAGATTCCAGAAGAGGTCGCCCGCCAGCTTGAAAATGAAGAAGACACTATTCAGCCATACAAGGAGCCTTTGGAAACAGTCAACTTGGGTTCAGAAGAAAATGTGAAAGAAGTCAAAATTGGAGCATTGTTATCCCCACAGGTCAAGGAGCAATTGATTAGCCTGTTGAAAGAGTATGTAGATGTGTTTGCTTGGTCTTATCAAGATATGCCTGGTCTCGACACTGACATCATATAGCACAAGCTACCTTTGAAGCCAGAATGTCCACCGATCAAACAGAAATTAAGAAGAGCACATCCAGATATGGCCGTCAAAATTAAAGAAGAAGTTCTGAAGCAAATAGATGCTGGTTTTCTTGCCACTTCAGTGTATCCAGAGTGGATAGCAAATATTGTGCCAGTTCCTAAGAAGGACGGGAAGGTACGAATGTGTGTCGACTATCGTGACTTAAATAGAGCAAGCCCAAAGGATGATTTCCCCCTGCCTCACATTGACATGTTGGTAGACAATACAGCAAAGTTTGACATATTCTCCTTCATGGACGGATTCTCCGGGTATAACCAGATCAAAATGGCTCCCGAAGACATGGAAAAAACTACATTCATAACACCATGGGGAACATTATGTTATCAAGTGATGCCGTTTGGGTTGAAGAACGCAGATGCTACTTACCAGCGAGCCATGACAACGCTCTTTCACGACATGATGCACAAAGAGATTGAGGTTTATGTGGATGACATGATCGCGAAGTCTCGTTCAGAAGAAGGTCACTTAGTGGATCTAATGAAGCTGTTTCAACGATTGAGGAAGTTCCGTCTTCGCCTCAATCCGAACAAATGCACATTTGGCGTCAGGTCAGGTAAACTCTTGGGCTTCATTGTCAGCCAAAAAGGCATTGAAGTTGATCCAGATAAAGTAAAAGCTATCCAAGAGATGCCCGCACCAAAAACAGAAAGGCAAGTGAGAGGTTTTCTAGGACGATTGAATTACATATCCCGGTTTATTTCTCACATGACTGCCACTTGTGAACCTATCTTCAAATTGCTGAGAAAGAGTCAGAATTGTGTTTGGACAGAGGATTGTCAGAAAGCATTTGACAGTATCAAAGAGTACCTCATGGAGCCTCCTATCTTGTTACCACCTGTTGCTGGAAGACCGTTGGTTATGTATTTGACAGTGCTTGAGAATTCTATGGGCTGTATTCTGGGTCAACAAGACGAAACTGGAAAGAAAGAGCATGCCATTTACTACTTAAGCAAGAAATTTACTGACTGTGAATCACGATACTCCTTACTCGAGAAGACATGTTATGCATTGGCTTGGGCTGCTAAGAGATTGAGGCAGTATATGTTAAGTCACACCACTTGGTTGATATCCAAAATGGATCCAATCAAGTACATTTTTGAGAAGCCTGCACTCACTGGTAAGATTGCAAGATGGCAGATGTTGTTATCAGAATACGACATTGAGTATCATACCCAGAAAGCTATCAAGAGCAGTGTGTTGGCTGAGTACCTTGCTCACCAACCCGTTGAAGATCACGATGATAATGAGGATGAGTTTCCTGATGAAGATGTCATGTTCCTAAAATCCAGAGATTGTAAAGAGCCACTTCCCGAAGAAGGGCCTGAACCAGATTCTCAATGGGGTTTAGTATTTGATGGAGCTTCCAACGTTTATGGACATGGAGTAGGTGCAGTCATTATCACTCCAGAAGGTTCTCATATTCCTTTCACGGCAAGAATTTGCTTTGAATGTACAAACAACATTGCTGAATATGAAGCCTGTATCATGGGTCTTGAAGAAGCCATTGACCTCCGCATCAAAAATCTTACTGTTTATGGTGACTCAGCGTTAGTTATCAATCAGATCAAAGGAGAATGGGAAACACGTCACCCTGGCTTGATCCCATACAAAGACTATGCAAGAAGATTGTTGACTTTCTTCACCAAGGTTGAATTGCATCACATTCCTCGGGATGAGAATCATATGGCAGATGCTCTAGCTACGTTGTCTTCAATGTATCAAGTGGGTTTTCCAAACGAAGTACCCAGAATTGTGATCAAGCGACTTGATAGACCAGCACATGTGTTTACAGCTGAGGCCAGTTTTGATGATAAACCATGGTACCACGATATCAAGCATTTCCTTCAGACTCAGGAGTATCCTCTTGGAGCAACAGAAAAAGATAAAAAGACTTTGAGAAGATTGTCAGGCAGTTTCTTCCTTAATCAGAATGTGCTCTATAAGAGGAATTATGACATGGTCTTACTCAGATGTGTTGACAAAAAGGAAGCAGAAATGTTGATGAAAGAAGTTCACGAAGGGTCCTTTGGTACTCATGCAAACGGCCACTCTATGTCAAGAAAGATGTTGAGAGCTGGTTACTACTGGTTGACCATGGAATCAGATTGCTGCAAATTTGTAAAGAAGTGTCACAAATGTCAGATCTACGCTGATAAGGTTCATGTACCACCAACCTTTTTGAATGTGATTTCTGCTCCTTGGCCATTCTCAATGTGGGGCATTGACATGATCGGTATGATTGAACCCAAAGCTTCCAACAGACACCGTTTCATTCTCGTGGCAATTGATTACTTCACCAAATGGGTGGAAGCAGCTTCGTATGCAAAGGTGACAAAGCAAGTGGTGGTCAGATTCATCAAAAATAATCTCATTTGCCGATATGGCATTCCAAACAAGATCATCACTGACAATGGCTCCAATCTGAACAACAAAATGATGGATGAATTATGTGAAAGTTTCAGGATCGAGCATCACAACTCTTCTCCTTACCGTCCCAAGATGAACGGGGCAGTTGAAGCTGCAAATAAGAATATCAAGAAGATCATTCAAAAGATGGTTGTTACCTACAAAGATTGGCATGAAATGCTGCCTTTTGCACTACACGGATATAGAACATCAGTCCGTACTTCAACTGGGGCAACCCCATTTTCACTTGTATACGGTATGGAAGCTGTGTTACCGATAGAGGTTGAAATTCCATCAATGAGGATACTAATGGAAACTCAGTTGTCAGAGGCTGAATGGTGTCAAAGCAGATACGATCAGTTGAATTTGATTGAAGAAAAAAGAATGACTGCCTTGTGCCATGGACAGTTATATCAAAAGAGAATGAAGCAGGCATTTGATAGGAAGGTTAGCCGAGAGAATTCAAAGAGGGTGACCTTGTGCTCAAGAAGATGATACTATTTCACAATGATTCTAGGGGCAAGTGGGCTCCTAACTATGAAGGACCCTATGTTGTCAAGAAAGCCTTCTCAGGCGGTGCTTTAATTCTTACAAACATGGATGGTGAAGAGCTTCCACGTCCCGTGAATACAGATGCAGTCAAGAAATACTTCGCCTAAAAAATGAAAAGAAGAGCTCGCTAAGTTGAAAACCCGAAAGGGCGGCTTAGGCAAAAATGAGCGTCTCGGTGGACTGAAAACCTGAAAGGGCGGTCCAAGCAGAAATTAGAGACATAAAAAAACAAAGAGAATATTATCCCGGTAGATTGAAAACCCGAAAGGGCAATCTAGGCAAAAGTTAGGGATTTCAGGCAAGTAACTGCATAACAGAGATAAGATCATTGAAGTATCAGAATATTTTCAACAGTTCTCCAACTTTCTCAAGGCTGCAATACAGGTCAAAAGTGGAAGAGAGAATGATGTCATTGTAGTTCAACGTACCCTTTTTCCACGAAATTACCATTTTCCAATTTGTAAAGATCTATGGAATCACGCTGTTGGCTGATTACCATCCTATCAAATCAATTTGAGCCTTTCTATATTTCTTGGCACTCTTAATTTTCATTTCAATTTACGAAAGTTCTTTTACTTTGACAGATATGTTTTGAAACAAAAGTTTTGAATTAAAAACAGTTTTTGAAAAATATAAAGATTATTTATTTTGATTTGTGGACATCAATAAAAGGATTGAGACATGTGGTCCCAGTAATTCTAAAATCATGTGATTCCAACTAGACATGTTCATGTTACTATCCTCATATGTATATGATGAAAAGATCTCCACAGGTGTCTTGGCAGTAATATTTCTCCAACAGAGGTTGTGATTCTGGATATCCCCAGTTTTGCTTCCTAGTTTTCCTCAAGAGATCATGCAAGAAATATTTCAAGAAGATTGTTCCCTTCACTTGGGGCATGAAGACTCCCCGGTTAATTGATCATGAAGACTTTGATCCAGGTTTTAAGTTACAGATTTGGCCTATGGGATTACTACAGGTATTTCCCCAGTAATTTATTAAGGAGGGATCAGCAATGTCCCCAGCAGAGGATGAGAAGGAAGATTTGATTTCCCTGAGCAGGAGTAATACAGAGGTCTCCATCCCTCAGCGAGTGAAGAAAGTTGATATTCAGAAACTACAGGGAATCTCCTGTTGTTCTCTGTCCATTCAATAGAAGGACATGTCTCCGCCTCAGTAATGTTTTGTAGTAAAAGAAGAGTGTGTTATGCATTTTAAGCAAATTCAAGAATTGCAGGATTTCTCCTGAATTCTCATTTATATTCAAAGGTCAGACATCACTGTTCCCCGGCAGAGTCTCCTAGAGGAAAGATCTCGTAACCAGATATCGGACACCATAATCCCCTGCAGAGTCTTCAGATACAGAAAGTCTCCATGATAATTAAAGCAAAAAAATCAAGGATAGATTTCCCCTATATTCTTATTCCCTGGAAAGATACCACCTATCCCCAGCGGACTTTATCCCCAGCGGAGTCTTCCAGAAGAATAATCCCTTCTGCATTATCAGCAAATTCAAGAATTGCAGGACTTCTCTTACAATATCATCTTATTTCCAGAGGATAACACCTTGTATCCCCAGCGGAGTCCTCAGAAAGGTCCAATCCTCATATACCTCACAAATTCAAGAACCACAGGGAATCTCCTGCATTTTTGAAGTAGAAGGCATCTCCATTCTTCTACGGAATCCTCAGCAGAGACAGACTTTTAAAGAAACCTGGATATGGTGCTCTTGTACCAATTCCCCAGCAAGTCTTTGTACTACTCCTCAGCGAATCTCAGTACAAATCTCCAACAAGTTCCTGTATAACTCCTCAGTGAATCCTTGTGCAACTGTTAACATTTCTAGTTATTCCTAGTTTTGTCTGTCTATCATGCATTCATTACTAAATATTCATACATATCTGTGACATATCATGCTTGCATTCATATGCACCTTGTTTCCTTGTTTATATTGTGGGTTGAGTCAATCTCTCCATGTAGAGTATCCCCATAAGCAGCAAAATACCTTTTATTAATCTTGTTCCCCACAGAGATCTATGCCTCGTGGATGATGGTTGTTTCAGTTGTAAATCCTGATAAGTTCATTCCTCTTCAGTTGAAGTCTTGTTTGACCGATTCATTCTAGTTCTATCCTAGTTTGAACTTCGTATCTCCAGATAATATTCAGAAATTGCCAGTAAAAGAAGGCAACAATATAGTCTTTGTGACTCTCATTCAGTAAAACAGACATGACAAATATTGTGTCCAAGTCCTTTATACCTTCATCTTTGAGTTGGTACCCGTTACAAACTTGAGTTACCTACATCCATGAGTGGTAACCTTTGTTATCCCTCGGATAAATTAATTACTATCTCCATCTATGAGTTGATAACATCCTCACAGAAAGTTCCATGGTTCTACCTGCAACTTTGAGCTGGTAGCGTGCTTTCGTCTTTGAGTTTAGCACAGATTCCTTTTGATTCCACCTTCGTCTTTGAGTTGGTGAAGTACCTGCAACTTTGAGCTAGTAATATGCATTCATCTTTGAGTTAGCAAGATTTCTTTTGATTCCACCTTCGTCTTTGAGTTGGTGAAGTACCGTCATCTATGAGCTGGTAATGTGCATTCATCTTTGAGCTTGCACAGGTTTCTCTTGATTCCATCTTCGTCTTTGAGTTGATGGAATGCCTTCATCTATGAGTTAGGTACACTTTATCCTGTTACCTTCATCTTTGAGCTGGTAATGTGCTTTCGTCTTTGAGTCAGCACAATTTTCTTATGTTTCCATCTCCGTCTTTGAGTTGATGGAGTACCTTCATCTATGATTTAGGTACATAGTGAGCCCTCATCTATGAGCTGGTAGTATGCATTCATCTTTGAGTTCGCACATTTTCCTGTGATTCCATCTTCGTCTTTGAGTTGATGGAGTACCTTCATCTATGAGTAGGGTATGTTTGATCCTTGTTGAACTGATAGTGTGCTTTCATCTTTGAGTCTGCACAGATAACTTCTGATTCCATCTTCGTCTTTGAGTTGATGGAGTACCTTGATCTATGAGTTAGGTACATTTTGTCCTTCCACCGTCATCTTTGAGTCGGTAATGATAAACATCTCCGGGAGAATATGTTCTAAATTCTTTCAAACACCTTTGTCAATGAATCGGTGGTTGCCTTCAACTTTGAGTCGGCATTTCTCTGTCTACCTCATCAATGAGTTGGTAGTGTGCATTCAACTGTAAGTCTGCACAATGATCCTTAGATCTGATTCTTCATCTACACCATCATCAATGAGTTGGAATTTGATTTCCCTAGCAGTGTTATTATCAATCTTTTGAAGCTTGCCTTCAACTTTGAGTTGGCATGTCCTGTTTACCTCATCAATGAGTGGGTAGTGAGCTGTCAACCATGAGTTAACGCAGTTCGATTCTTATTATGCCCTTGTTATACCTTCATCCTTGAGTTGGTGTTCATCTTTTCTGTTACCTCCATCTTTGAGTTGGTAATGTACTGTCACATCAGTACTCTTGTTATATTGATCTTATCCCACTTTCATCTATGAGATAGTGATGTATCGTCAACATTGAGTCGATATCTCTTTTCCTCCTATTTTCCATCTATGAATAGGTAGTGAATCTTCCCCAGCTGAGTATTCTTAGTGTTTACCTTCATGCATTGAGTCAGTGTATGTCCTTCCCCAGTAGAGTTTGCACTCCTGTGTCTCTGTGTCTGTCTGTCTTTTGCATCATGCATACATGCATTTGCGGTCAAATTTTGTGGCGTTTTTCATATTTAATTACCTTACGCCATTCGATAGCCTCCGGCTATCTGGCCTAAGTTAATTAAATAGGGGCATCTGTCGCACCCCAAAATTTGACTTTGGCTTTATTGACCACATCTTGATTAATCTCGTTGTCTCGTATTCATCTCAATTTCTTAAACTTCGCGTGACAACTGGTTTGATTAGGTTTTGTGTGTTTTCGTTGCTTACCGTGTTGTATTTCGTTGTTTTAGCAAAACCTGGCCGATATCGTTGCCTCGTATTTATCTCGCTTATCTCTGTTGTGCGTGGCATCGCTTCGATTAGGTTTTGTGCGTTTTTATCTATTTAATTGTTTGTTTGTCGGTATTTTGACTGTATTTCGAATATATTAGAGTTTTCGTATTGTCCGATTATTTGTGATTGTGTTTGTCAGCGTTTTCGTGATGTCGTGTTGGTTTTATTATTGCCTAGGGTTGTTTATTTAATTACGTGTTGTGCCGTGTGATTTAATCGAGTCTGTTTGAGTCGTGTTATTGATTTTACTGGTTTACCGATTTACTGGTTTATTGGTTTTATCAATTTGTCTGTTTTGCTGTGCAAATTGTCATCGTTTTTATCGCGTTCGTGTCGCTCGATTTTATCGTATTTTAATCGTGTGCCGTTTAATATTATTTGTGCTTAATATTAATTGTGTTTAATTGTTAATTAGTTTATTTAATTAGGATTAATATTATATTAGTTTATTATTATTATTATTATATAATATATAAATTATATTATTAATTTATGTTAGATATTTTTTTAGGTTTCTTATTGTTTAAGTAATCTAAATATATATTATTAATTTATGTTAGATATTTTTTAGGTTTCTTATTGTTTAAGTAATCTAAATATATATTATTAATTTATGTTAGATATTTTTTAGGTTTCTTATTGTTTAAGTAATCTAAATATATATTATTAATTTATGTTAGATATTTTTTAGGTTTCTTATTGTTTAAGTAATCTAAATATATATTATTAATTTATGTTAGATATCTTTTAGGTTTCTTATTGTTTAAGTAATCTAAATATATATATATATATATATATATATATATATATATATATATATATATATATATATATATATATATATATAGATGTGGTTAGTAAGAAAAGGGAAAAAGAAGGGATCAGTAAGAAAAAACGTGTGGTGAGAGAAACAGAGAATTGAAAAGAAATATTTTTCCAAAAGCATTACCGTATTTCACTTGTTCTTCATTTTTGGTAACCCAAAATCGTCCCGATTATTCACTGAAACACAAAACCGATTTCATATCTTTGAAGTTCGTTGAGTCCAGATCACAAATATCCAAGGTTCATTTCATTCCGGCGTCGTTTCACCGATCAAAAACGACGTTGAAGTCAGGTACTCACGAAGGCAGCCAGCACTGCGTCGGTGACGGTTTCCAGCTTTCGGTCGATCATTTGGACGATCAGAAGTTCATCCTCTTCACACAAGGTAATATTCTTCACTTATCTCTGAAATCGGCAAAGTTCCAGCTTACCGACATGTGTTTTAATATATTATTTATCTATATATATATATATATATATATATATATATATATATATATATATATATATATATATATATATATTGTAAGAACAAAAATTGTTCTACAACAGATTCCATGATTTTGATGATAACAAAGGATGAAACCAAAAATGGCACCCTAACGAAAAGTTTCTAAGTGTGCAGGGTTCTAAAGAAAGAAGAAACAAATCTGATGATGTCATCAGATGCAAAACAAGATCAGATGCAAAATCTCAAGTATCAGAAGCATCTAAAGAGGAATCTCGTTTCAAGAAGCTCTGACTCTGGACAAAACTACAAAGTATCAGAAGCATCTGAACATGAAGTAAAGTCTAGAAGCTCTGACTCTGAACAAATGCCTTCTGTAAATTCTGAAGTTATCAGCGCCATCTGAACTTTCAAGAGATAACATCAGAAGCCAGTTTCTCCAGATACACACAGACTCTAATCAGAATTGTTAATCATGATGAAGTAACGTTTAAGCCAAGTTAAAGTTCTGCAAATGGATTTCCTCAATTAGAAAGAGACGTTAATCTCCACTTCCAAGAGAGAAGATACTAATTGTGGTAAGTAGTCACTTCTAAGAGAAAAAGTCTACTGCAGAAGCTATAAATGGAATGGCGTAACTACATCTCAATATCCAACAAATTCAACGCTACTTCAACTCTACTTCAACTCCTATAAATAGAGAAGAAATCAACATTCAGTAAACCAAGAAATCACTAGCCAAAACTATACTGAAATTATATCACGCTCAAGAAAAACATCTTTGTTCTTCAAAGAATTTCACTAAGCTTTTGCTTATCAAGTGAAAAATTTGTTCTTAAGTTTGTAATATTTGCTTTCTTAGAAGCACTCTAGATTACACATATTGTATCTTATTTTTATTTGATTTCCTCAAGTGACTCTTTGTAGTCTGTAGACTTGAGAGGACTAAGAGATTTTCTTCTCTCTTAGGGGTTGTTTGTAATCTTTCAAGATTAGTGGATTAAGTCCTTGTTGAAGGCGAAATCACCTTGGTCGGGTGGACTGGAGTAGCTTTGTGTTATAAGCGAACCAGTATAAAATCATTGTGTGATTTCATTTTGCAAAAGCGCTTATTTTTCAAACAATTCAAACCCCCCCTTTCTTGTTTTTCTCACCTTCAATTGGTATCAGAGCTCCGGCTCTGTTATTGATTTTCAAATCAAACACTTAACCGTGTAGAGAGATCCAGTGCGAGAAAAACAAATGGCCCACTCAAATGAGAAAGATTCTTACAATGCCAAGCCTCCTGTTTTTGATGGAGAAAAGTTTGATTACTGGAAAGATAGAATCGAAAGTTTCTTTCTGGGTTATGATGCTGACCTCTGGGACATTGTCACAGATGGATACAAACCTCCAACCTTAAATGGAGCTGAAGTTCCCAGAAGCAAAATGTCAGAAGATCAGAAACGTGAGTTCAAAAATCATCACAAGGCCAGAACAATACTTCTAAATGCTATATCATACAACGAATACGAAAAGATCACCAACAGAGAGACGGCTAAAGATATACTTGACTCTCTGAAGATGACCCATGAAGGAAACTCCCAAGTCAAGGAGACGAAGGCTCTGGCGTTGATCCAGAAATATGAAGCCTTCAAGATGGAAGATGACGAAGCTATAGAAGCTATGTTTTCCAGATTCCAAACTCTTATTGCAGGGCTTAAAGTGCTAGACAAAGGATACACGACTGCAGATCATGTTAAGAAGATAGTCAGAAGTCTGCCAAAGAAATGGAGACCAATGGTTACTGCTCTGAAGTTATCAAAGGATCTGAACAATATCAGCCTTGAAGAACTTGTTAGTTCTCTCAGAAGCCATGAGATAGAACTAGAGGAGGATGAGCCTCAGAAAAGGAACAAGTCAGTGGCGCTGAAGTCCAGACCTGAAAGACGGAAGTCAGACAGAACCAAAGCTTTCCAGGCAGAAACTGCAGATACTGACGACTCTGAACCTGAAGACTCTGATGATGAAGAAGAACTGTCCTTACTAACCAGAAGAGTTAAGCAACTCTGGAAAAGAAGGAACAACAACAACTTCAGAAGATCAAGACCCAGAGGGGATCGATCAGAGTCAACTTCAAAAGGTAAACCTAATAAAGATATTACCTGTTTTGAATGTAAAGAAACAGGTCATTATAGAAATGAATGCCCCAAGCTGAAGAAAGATAACTCTAAGAAAGAAAGCTTCAAGAAAAATGCCTTCAGAACAAAGAAGGGATTAATGGCCACCTGGGACGATAGTGAATCCGAATCATCAGAATCTGACTCTGATGAACAGGCCAACGTAGCTCTTATGGCTACCACATCCAGCAGCTCAGATGAAGAATCTGAAGAGGTATTTTCTGAACTTTCTAGATCTGACTTAGAATCATGTTTATCAGAAACTCTTACCTCTCTTCAGAAATTAAAACAAAAAGTTAAAAACATTAAAGGTCTTCTTAAAGCAAAATCTGAAGAGTGTAGTAAACTTGAGACAACAATTCTAACAAGAGATGATACAATCATATCTTTAACGTTAGAAAGAGATGAAGCTAAAACTAAAAGCTTAGAATTAGAAGAAGTGTTGTCTCAAGCACCACAAACTTCAAATGAAATTATTTATAAGTATGAAGAAGCCTTTCAACAATTTCTGAAGAATGGGATAAATAGGAGTATTATGGCATCCATGATTTATGGAGTAGGTCAGAATAATAAAAGGGGAATTGGGTATGATTCTGATTCTGATAAAACTTCTACCAGTAACCAAATTAAATCGCCTTTTTCATACCACTACACACACACACAAGAACACAAATTTAAAAATGCTAGAAGACCCAAAGTTGTAAGAAACTCTGGGAAAACTAATCTGAAAGGACCCAAGAGATTCTGGGTACCGAAAGATAAGATTATCTATGTTGCAGATATCCTATGCAGCAAAGTTCAGACACCAGTCATGGTACCTGGACTCTGGATGCTCGCGACATATGACGGGAAGAAAGTCTATGTTCCAAAGCCTGGAACTTAAAGACGCTGGACTTGTAGGCTTCGGAGGAGATCAGAAAGGAAGGATCAGAGGCTCCGGAACTATTGGTAACGGTACTCTTCCCTCTATATCTGATGTTCTTTATGTAGAAGGATTAATGCATAACTTGTTATCCATAAGTCAATTAAGTGATAATGGTTATGATGTAATCTTTAATCAAAAAACGTGTAAAGCCATTAGTCAGAACGATGGCTCTGTCCTTTTCACAGGCAAGAGGAAAAACAACATTTATAAAATAAATCTTTCTGATTTAAAAGATCAAAATGTTAAATGTTTAATGTCAGTTCACGAAGAGCAATGGGTATGGCATAGACGCTTAGGCCACATTAGCATGAGAAAACTTTCTCAGCTAACTAAACTTGAGTTAGTCAGAGGCTTACCTAAACTGAAGTTTTCTTCAGATGCTCTGTGTGAAGCTTGTCAAAAGGAAAGTTTTCAAAAACATCTTTTAAAAAGAAAAATGTTGTTTCTACCTCTAAGCCTCTGGAGCTTCTTCACATTGACTTATTTGGTCCTGTGAAAACAGCATCAGTCAATGGAAAGAAGTATGGACTAGTAATCGTTGATAATTACAGCCGCTGGACATGGGTAAAATTCCTAAAGCACAAGAGTGAGTCTCACTCTGTATTCACCAGTTTCTGTTCTAAAGTGCAAAAAGAATTTGACTCTAAAATTGTTAGAGTCAGAAGTGATCATGGTGGAGAATTTGAAAATAAAGATTTTGAAGAACTATTTGATTCTAATGGAATATCCCATGATTTCTCCTGCCCTAGAACTCCACAACAAAATGGAGTTGTAGAGAGGAAGAATAGGACACTCCAAGAAATGGCCAGAACCATGATCAATGAAACAAATGTAGCAAAGCACTTTTGGGCAGAAGCTGTAAATACAGCGTGTTACATTCAGAATAGAATCTCTATTAGACCTATTCTGGATAAGACTCCCTATGAACTGTGTAAGGGAAGAAAACCCAACATTTCATATTTTCATCCTTTTGGATGCATTTGCTTTATATTAAATACTAAAGAACATCTGAACAAGTTTGATTCCAAAGCACAGAAAGGTATTATGTTAGGATACTCAGAACGCTCTAAAGGCTACAGAGTATACAACACAGAAACCAAAATTGTGGAGGAATCAATTCATGTTAGATTTGATGATAAGCTTGACCCTGAAAAGTCAAAGCTAGTTGAAAAGTTTGCAGATTTAGAGATCACTCTGGTAGAATCTGAGAAAACTCCAGAAGCAACTGTCACTCCAGACTCTGAAGAAATTAAATCTCCAGAAATTCCAAGGAAAGTCAAGAGTCGTAGCAACGTATCTGAAGATTTGATTTTGGGAAACAAGGATGAACCTGTTAGAACCAGATCTACCTTCAGAACTTCTGAAGATATTCCTCTGGGACTAGTGTCTCTGATTGAGCCTACGTCCTGTGATGAAGCTCTTCAAGACAACGATTGGGTGGCAGCTATGCAAGAAGAGTTAGATCAATTCTCCAAGAATGATGTCTGGGATCTCGTTCCTAAACCCAGAGGCACTCATGTCATTGGAACCAGATGGGTTTTCAGAAACAAACTGAACGAGAAAGGAGAAGTTGTCAGAAACAAAGCACGACTGGTAGCTCAAGGTTATAGTCAACAAGAAGGTATTGATTATAATGAAACTTTTGCTCCAGTCGCGAGGTTAGAATCTATTCGTCTTCTTGTATCTTTTGCTATTAATCATTCTATCAAATTATACCAAATGGATGTCAAGAGTGCATTTCTTAATGGTTATATTTCAGAAGAAGTGTATGTCAACCAACCTCCAGGCTTTGAAAATTCAAACTTTCCAGAACATGTTTTCAAACTTAAGAAATCTTTATATGGACTTAAACAAGCTCCCAGAGCTTGGTATGAACGTCTGAGCAATTTTCTTCTGGAACAAAATTTTATCAGAGGGAAAGTTGATTCTACACTCTTCTGTAAAAACCTTAATAATGATCTCATGATATGCCAAATTTATGTTGATGATATTATTTTTGGTTCTGCTAATATCTCTGTTTGCCAAGAATTTTCTAAGCTAATGCAGGCAGAATTTGAAATGAGTCTAATGCAAGAACTAAAGTTCTTTCTGGGAATTCAAATTAATCAAACTCCAGAAGTCACATACATTCATCAAAGCAAGTACATTAAAGACGTTCTGAAGAAGTTTGATATGTCTGAATGCAACTCTGCAAAAACTCCTATGCACCCAACTTGCATTCTGGAAAAGGAAGAGGTAAGCAACAAGGTTTGTCAGAAGCTCTATCGAGGTATGATAGGCTCTCTTCTCTATCTGACTGCTACTCGTCCTGATATTCTCTTTAGCGTCTGTCTTTGTGCCAGATTCCAATCAGATCCTAGAGAATCTCATTTAACAGCTGTTAAGAGAATTCTTAAGTATCTGAAAGGAACTCCTAACCTGGGCCTGATGTATGAGAAAACATCAGAGTATAGGCTTTCTGGTTATTGTGATGCAGATTATGCAGGAGATAGAATAGAACGAAAAAGCACATCTGGAAATTGCCAGCTTCCGGGAAACAATCTAATCTCCTGGGCTAGCAAAAGACAGTCAACTATCGCTCTATCAACTGCAGAAGCAGAATATATCTCAGCATCACTGTGCACAACTCAGATGCTCTGGATGAAACATCAGCTAGAAGATCTACAAATCTTTGAGAGTAACATTCCTATCCTTTGTGATAATACTGCTGCTATTTGTTTGAGTAAGAATCCTATTCTACATTCCAGAGCCAAACACATAGAAATTAAACATCATTTTATTAGAGACTATGTTCAGAAAGGAATAGTAACGCTGAAGTTCATTGATACAGAACATCAATGGGCAGATATCTTTACTAAGCCTCTAGCTGAAGATAGATTTCGTTTTATATTAGAAAATCTGAACATTAAAAACTGCTCTGAGTAAAATTTGGCTCTGAACATGTAAAATGAGACTCTGATAAAAACAAATACACTTCTGCCTCTGACTCTGATACTTCTACCAAGTTAAGAAGATATCTGAGTTAGAAATCTTCAGAAATCCTTTGGTATTCCTGAAGATCAGATACATCAACACGTGGGGAACATGCGTCTAACCCTAGAACTTCTAGACAGCTGTCAAAAGAAATCAAAGGTCAGAACGCTTGAAATCTCCTCGAGCAGTGTGCTTACTGTTGGAATTAGACATTCATTAATGAGCTGTAATCATTTTTCCCCCAAACGTGCTATTTTGGTTTTTGTGCTAACGCTGGTATGTGTGTCGTTTTGCATGTGTTTTTACCCTTAGTATATAAACACTTTTCTCACATTTCACACACTTATCACTCTCACTCACTCTTAAACCCTAAACCCTCTCTCGAAGTTTTCTCTGCAACTTTCTCAGTTCTTCATCTTCTTCATCAATCTTCGTCGTGAATCCTCAAGAGCAAGAAGTTTTTAACTTCTCCCAACAAATGGAAGCCGCTTCTAATCCCCAAACCTCAAACACTCAAACACCCATGGTTATAGATGTTACCACAACCCCAGTTTACAAAGAACCTCACATTTTGGAACGCGAACAACACATAAACCTTTCAACTCCCTTTGAAGGTTTAGATGTACTGTGTGAATCGCTGGTGGATTTTGAGAACTTAAGAAGAAACGGTGTTGATCTTACTGAAGATCTTCGCAAGCAAGGTTGGGAAACCTACTTTGACAGATTGTATGGTCCAATCTATCCTCTTCTGGTGAAGGAGTTCTGGAGATGTGCAGATGCTGATGACCAGTTCATTGTCTCGTTTGTTCTGGGTGTGAAGATCGTCATCACTGAAGCATCAATTGCTTCCTTGCTAAACATGGAGAAAGCTGGAGGTAAAAGGATTTACAATATTCCTCCAAGGTCCAAGCGCATCACAGAAGTCATTAACCCTACAATCTTCAAAGCAAATGTTGAAGGAAACCCCTCTAAGAACAAGGAGCTTCATCAGAACCTCCGAGTTTGGCTGAAGATTATTCTGGGAACAATCCATCATCGTCCAGCCTCCAACTCTTCAGATTACATAAATGCTGATCAGAAATGCATCCTTTACTGTATTCAGAAGGGTATCCCGATCAACCTCCCTGTTCTCCTCTTCAGATATCTGAGGGATTCAGTCAGAGAAACCAGGAATAACATGAAGCCCAGATCCTACATTCCTCTGGGTAGATTGCTCTCTGACATCTTCATTGAGCATGGGCTGGTAGATGCTCTGGAGAAGACCAGATGTATGGATGATCTGGCAATTGATGTGGGAAAGCCTCTGAATGCCAAAAATCTGAGGAGTATGGGAATCATCAAAGACATCAGAGTCAAGCCCACTATGGATGTGACCTGGGAAGCTCTGAAGGATCAGAGGAAGATGCCTCATGGCCTTGAAAGGTTCTTCAAGAATGAACCCAGAGATGCCATTGCTATCTACCTTCAGGATCGTCTGGATGAAGGCATTGATATTTCTGATTTCCGCCTTGAAGACTGTCTGGACTCTGTAGAAGATTTGGTCAGATACAAAAGAGGTCTTTCTGAGAAGAAGATAGCTGAGGAAGCAAGGAAGGCAAAGAAAGCCAGACTTGGAGAAACCTCTGGCACCAAAGCTTCAGCACCTCTGAATGTCTCTTCTGGTAAGTCTATTCCTCTTGTCTCTTCTGAATCTATAATGGCTTCCTCTAACCCTCTCTCCTCTCAACCAATATTTACAACCTCTGAAATCCCTCCTTCAACCATCAGAACCTCTCAACCTCCACCTGTTCTAAAAATTGCTCGTAATTTCACAACAACCTCTGACCCTAATCAACTATATCACCACAGCTCTTCCTCATCCTCTGAATATGAATCACCCCCTTACCTTTCCCCTTCTTCTGACCAAGAGTTATCTGATCATGAGTCCTCTGATCAAGAACACTCTGACCCAAACTCCCCAACAATAGCTGAAATTTATGCTAAAAATTTCGCTCCACAACCCTCAAGACAATCTGAAGTAACCTCTCCCCTCCAAACTTCACTTCCACCACAACAAACAACAACCTTACCCTCTGAAACTCAACCATCTGATCCCTTTACCTCTAATATCACTCCACCATTTATTCCCGCTGTACCTGGACCAGACTCTGACCCTTTAGACCTAAATCCATTATATGCTTCATCCCCTAGTCTTCAACCAGACGCAGATTCTGAACTTCAAGCAGAATCTGAACCTCAACAATCTGAACCTCAACAAACTGAACCTCAACCTCTAAATCTCAGCCCTCAAAACTCTCCACCTCATTCACCTGAACCTGAACCTGAACTTACCATACCTACCCTTGAGGAGGCCATTATACAGGTTGCAGAAGCTTCAGTCCAGAAGATCAAGTCTCTGGCTAAAAACTCTGAAGTAAGTGATGATCCTAAATCTGTTAGGACACACTGGAACAGAGTCATTAGTTGGATGACCTCTGAGTCTTATAGGCTGAAGAGTATCTCTGAACAAGTCAGAAATGGCTACATCAGAGACTCTGAGGAAAGACTCCAAGAGAGACTGGCTAGAGAAGCTGAGGCCAAGAGATTAGAGGAAGAAAGGTTGGCCAGGGAAGCTGAGGAAGAAGCAAAGAGGTTAGAAGAAGAACGCCTGGCAAAGGAAGCAGAACTTCTAAGGATTCAGGAAGCTGAAGCCAAGGCTCAGGCAGATGCAGAAGCCCAAGCTGCTGCTGAAGCTGAAGCTCAGCAGGCTCTGATTCAGGGGGAGTCTTCCTCTGCGATCCCTCTGATTCTTAACACTCTGAAGGAGATCAAGCAAGATCAGCAAGAGATCAAGAAAGATCAGAATGAGCTTCGTGCCAGGATGGACAAGCAAGATGCTCTGAATGAAAACATCCAGAACATGTTTGCCATGTTGCTTCAGAGACTTCCTCAACCTCCAAACCCTTAGGCACTTAGGATTTTCTTTTTGTGTTTGCTTGCCTTGTGTTTTTGCTTCTGTCTTCTTGTTAGCTCTGATATTCTTCTTTGCTTCTGATGTTTTTGACTGTTGTTTGCCTTTGTGCTGTTTAATGAAATGTTTTTCTCTTTATTATTCTTTTTATTTTTTATGCCTTTTTGATTATGCCAAAAAGGGGGAGAAATTATTAAATAGCTCTGATGAAAATTATGTCTAAAACCTTAAGCATTCTGCAACAATTATAGAAATAGTTCTGATATAAATAGCTCTGATTAAATAATAACTCTGATTAAATAACTCTAACATTAAAATTAAGAAATTGCAGAAAGTTTTCAGAAACTTAATTACTTGGAAAGCTCTGGTAAGAACTTCTGAACTCCCTAGCGCTAACTCAGGGGGAGCTTTTGTTTATCTGATCTAATATTTTTTCATGTTTCATCTGATAATTTTATTTGTTTTGTCATCATCAAAAAGGGGGAGATTGTAAGAACAAAAATTGTTCTACAACAGATTCCATGATTTTGATGATAACAAAGGATGAAACCAAAAATGGCACCCTAACGAAAAGTTTCTAAGTGTGCAGGGTTCTAAAGAAAGAAGAAACAAATCTGATGATGTCATCAGATGCAAAACAAGATCAGATGCAAAATCTCAAGTATCAGAAGCATCTAAAGAGGAATCTCGTTTCAAGAAGCTCTGACTCTGGACAAAACTACAAAGTATCAGAAGCATCTGAACATGAAGTAAAGTCTAGAAGCTCTGACTCTGAACAAATGCCTTCTGTAAATTCTGAAGTTATCAGCGCCATCTGAACTTTCAAGAGATAACATCAGAAGCCAGTTTCTCCAGATACACACAGACTCTAATCAGAATTGTTAATCATGATGAAGTAACGTTTAAGCCAAGTTAAAGTTCTGCAAATGGATTTCCTCAATTAGAAAGAGACGTTAATCTCCACTTCCAAGAGAGAAGATACTAATTGTGGTAAGTAGTCACTTCTAAGAGAAAAAGTCTACTGCAGAAGCTATAAATGGAATGGCGTAACTACATCTCAATATCCAACAAATTCAACGCTACTTCAACTCTACTTCAACTCCTATAAATAGAGAAGAAATCAACATTCAGTAAACCAAGAAATCACTAGCCAAAACTATACTGAAATTATATCACGCTCAAGAAAAACATCTTTGTTCTTCAAAGAATTTCACTAAGCTTTTGCTTATCAAGTGAAAAATTTGTTCTTAAGTTTGTAATATTTGCTTTCTTAGAAGCACTCTAGATTACACATATTGTATCTTATTTTTATTTGATTTCCTCAAGTGACTCTTTGTAGTCTGTAGACTTGAGAGGACTAAGAGATTTTCTTCTCTCTTAGGGGTTGTTTGTAATCTTTCAAGATTAGTGGATTAAGTCCTTGTTGAAGGCGAAATCACCTTGGCCGGGTGGACTGGAGTAGCTTTGTGTTATAAGCGAACCAGTATAAAATCATTGTGTGATTTCATTTTGCAAAAGCGCTTATTTTTCAAACAATTCAACCCCCCCTTTCTTGTTTTTCTCACCTTCATATATATATATATATATATATATATATATATATATATATATATATATATATATATATTATCTTTGTCTATTATATATTATTTGTCTATATATATATATAGACAAATAATATATAATAGACAAAGATAATATATATATATATATATATATATATATAATATATATATATATATATATATATATATATATATATATATATATATTACTTTTGTTTACTAAATATTGTTTATCTTTTATTATTATTTTGCATATATGTTTTATTTAAATGTTAGTTAAATTAATTATTTGTTTAAATGTTTATTTTAATTAAATGTTTATTTATATCAAATGTTTATTTTGTCTAAAGTAAATGCTTATATTATTTTTTTATATTTGTTTATGTTGTTACTAACCGTTTCGTTTCAGTTTCAGCTCGATTAACTCCACTAACTATTCGTAATACTAACTATTCATAGCTAACTGTGTTGTAATAATTTACTTTCTCGCACTTTTTATGTTCTATATTGTGTGTTTAATCGTATTGTTCACGTTTTATGTTAAAAAATCGAAAAATCCAAAAAAGAGAAACCCGATGCGATTCCAACGGTCGCCGTTTAAGAAACCCTTTTCACACACTCACAAGCTTACTCTTGGGCTTCCTTATAATGAGCCTATTTATTTATTGTTTCAGGGTTTAGGCTCATTCAAATCTTTTGCCAGCTTTGACTTTTCAGTTTAAAAACATTTTCAAAAGGACGTGTCAGTCTCGAAGCCTCCCGCCTAGGTCGAGCAAGAGATGGCAAGACACGCCAATCTAAAATCAACAAAACAGACTTTCCCCTTTTCTTTTGGGAGAACTACGTGGATTCTGATTTCTCCATTGCGCCTTGGGGATACGTAGGCATGAAGTCTACGACTTTATCGAGTCCAAAAACAATAAAATCAAGTTCTTTTCTCATCTCCCCAATCAAACGATCAAAGCGAAAAAAGCAAAGCATTCACATAAACATAAGCAAAAAGGTTCCTGTGGAGTACCACAGATGTAGAGGGTGTTAATACCTTCCCTTTGCATAACCAACCCCCGAACCCGTAACTCTAAAGGGATTTATCGTTATTTTTCCCTTCCTCTTTTTGGATAAAATAAAAGACGGTGGCGACTCTTGCATTTAAAATATTTTTCAAACGGGTTAAGTTCAATCAATACTTAATCTCGTGAAAAATCCCGCCGCGACAATATCCTTTTGTTTTAATAACCGTGAACCAGACCATGTTACAACCTTCAAAAGACCTAATTGAAACAGGGTTCATTCTGAAAGCATATTACAGAAAGGTTGCATAAATGGACTCCTAGATATTTTCTAATCACCTGTATTGGTGTCATATTCTCGCTGTATCTTTCACACTAGCTAAATCAACATTGCGTTTGGACTAATGGTCCACTCGTTACACACTATCACATCATTCCAATAAATGATTTTTCAAAACTGACATGAATATCGCATTAAAATTACCATTTCTGAATGAACAATTTTAACTACAACTCAGTACTTAGCATCAAGGAAATTCAAAGAAGCAATTAAAGAGGAACTAGAATATTCGTTGGTGCTGACCCGAATCAAGACCACCTCGTAATCCTATGGATCAGGGGCATGATATCTAATGAATATATTGACTTAAGAGCTGGTCAGTCAAAAGCAAATCTTTAAGCATCAATTGATTAGGGAGACAAATTATCAATACTCAGTAAATATAGGGAGATTCCCTCAAAGGCTCAGGCAAGGGAAAACCACCGCAGATTCAAACACTAGGGCAAATCATCTCAGACCATGTCATTATATTATCGCTCCCAAGGTTTCCTCCTGAGGATAATTCCTTTGAATGTCCTACAGACTGCGGCAGAAAAGTTGCAAAGGAGCATATTTTCTTCATACTTTCAAGTTGGTCAAGCATATCATGCCAAACACTAGTAACTGTTGAGTTCAAAATAAGCGTCAAAATATCACGCTAATACAAAATCATATATTGGCTAGATGCCTTAGGACAGAGAAAAATCACAGTTGTTATGTCTTGATTACGTTGTTAGGCTTATACAATTATTTTCAAGCTGTTATGGCATATCGAGCAAAGAAGTTAAAGTTCTCTTACGAACAAACACACAACTTTAGCAAGGGATCAAACTTAGGGCACTAAGAGCATCCACATTTATCCTCTGATCATATCATCGTCAAATACTGACTGTCAAGAAGTCAAGTCCTTTCACCAACTCAAATTCCAATCCATATTGGCAACTAGAAAAAACCAAAGTCCAATCCATATTGGCAACTACCAAAAAACCAACCTCCACCTTGCTAGCATTTTCATAAAACCCAATCCAATCGACATTAGTACTAGAAAAATCTCACCCTCGAAAAGGGAGACCAATTCCAAAAACTAATCACTTTCTTGCATTTCCACATGCATTGCATACAACATATATGCACAAGTCTCTTGCCGAAACAAGAGGTTCCATATCAAAAAGCTCTCTCGCCAAGACGATAAGTTTTCATCAAATTAACATGCACCATATGCATACATAACACATTTCTGTCTATCAAGCCTTTAATGACGAAAAATCCTTTTCCATCAACCCTTTGATGATGATATTTTCCATTAACCCTTTGATGACGGTATTCCAAATTGTTTCTTTCCACCAATCCTTTGATGGTGATAATTCTTTTCCATCTACCCTTTGATGACGATATTCCAAAACATTTCTTTTTCGTTAACCCTTTGACGATAATAAATCCTTCTGTCAACCCTTTGACGATGAAAAATTCTTATCAACCCTTTGATGATACCATCAATCCATTGATGATGATACTACCTAAATTGTTCTTTTTCATCAAAACTTTGATGATGTCATCCCTAATGATGTTCTTTCCATCAACCCCTTGATGATGATACTACCTAAATTGTTATTTTCTGTCAACACTTTCACGATGTCACTCCCTAGTGAAGTTATTTCAATCAACCCTTTGATGATGTCACTCCTTAGTGAAGTCCTTTCCTTCAACCCTTTGATGATGATATTACCCGACAATCGTACTTGGCACCCCAAACCAAAGCCCAATCGTATTTGGAACCTCCGAAACTAAAAGCCCAATCATACTTGGCACATTCCTAACCCTTGGACCATATATCCTCATATCCCTAGTATCCCGAGCATACATCGACATTTTTCATACATTAATCATCATTACATGCACTCTTAACTAGTCTTTCATGATAGCACAAAGTTCCTTTGGACATTCTGGCAGGATTCTTTCAGAGGATTCCCATTTTCACTTACCTTTTGTAAGCCCTTCCGTTGCCTTTTGCACGAAGTGGTATCTTCACTTACCTTTTGTAAGTCCTTTCATTGCCTTTTGGACGAAGTGTGGTCTCTTGTCTTACTTTTTGAAAGTATCTTACGTCTTTAGAAAAACACATCTATTTCTGCTTACCTTTTGTAAGAATCTTCATCACCGAGTTAAATCATTCCTACCTTTCTACTAACCTTTTGTTAAGGAGTCCTCCTTGCCTTTTGCAAGAGAAAATCTATCCTATTATTTCTCCTAACCTTTTGTTCCGGATCCTCCTTGCCTTTTGCAAGAGGAAATTAATCCCTTAGTTCTCCTAACCTTTTGTTCAGCAGTCCTCCTTGCCTTTTGCAAGAGGAAATCACATTATATTTCCCTCCTAACCTTTTGTTCATGAGTCATCCTTGCCTTTTGCAAGAGGAAATCACAACCCTTATTTCTCTTAACCTTTTGTTCAGGAGTCCTCTTTTCCTTTTTCAAGAGGAAATTCATCCCATATTTATCCTAACCTTTTGCAAGAGGAAATTAATCCCTTATTTCTCCTAACATTTTGTTCAAGAGTCATCCTTGCCTTTTGCAAGAGGAAATTAAACCCCTATTTCTCCTAACCTTTTGTTCAGGAGTCCCCCTTGCCTTTTGCTTGAGGAACTTATTCTCTTCTTTGCCTTTGCAAGTGTCCTCTAACTTTTGTGGTAGAAAATCTTATTATCCCTTAGCCAAGTCATGCTTGTCTTTTGCAAAAGGAAATTCATATTATAGTCATGCCTTTGTGTTTGCATAATTTTTCTACTCTTTGATTCCAGCAGGGATGTCCCCGTATCAAGATTGACCAAGCTCATCATTGGAAAAAAATACTCAGCATACCATGCATTGCATATCATGACATAACCCTCATAACTAATTTGTTCCCATAACAGAATACCTGGATAAAATCCCCAACGACATGGTATGCTGAGTATTTTTTTCCAATGATGAGCTTGGCCAATCTTGATAACGGGGACATCCCTGCTGGAATCAAAGAGTAGGATATACCATGCATTTCATATCATCTAATCATTATGCATTCAAAAGTACAAATGTTTAGTCCACTTGTTTTTCTTTGTGTTCAAATAGATCAAATGTCAAGAAGGGATTAAGGAGTTCATTGTTTCAAGCCAGGGCCAATGGGAACTCAAGCATTGTGACACTTAATGGATCATAGTCACTATGGCATGATGTGTTCACTATGGTCAAAATAAAAGTCAAAAGATATTCAAATGGTTATTATTTTTTAAGTGACAAGTCATCCATCGTTCAAAGTTTTATTTCATCCATTATTACTTGATGTTCACGGAGAATTCAAGTTTGTGCAAAAGAGGTTTAAAGTAGTTCAACATTGGTTCCTGGATCAAAGTTGAAGCATTCATGTGCAAAATTGCAGTTGGATCTTAAGGGAATAAATATGGATCATGATGTGGTGTCATTCAAATCATTGCAAGTTGCATACAAGGTCAAAATTTCCACTGAAGTTCATTCCAATTCTAATGTATTTAGTTTGTTGTTGATTCAAGCATGCCACATATAAGAAATGTTCCTCCAAAAGGTCAAGAATGTTCATTATTACATGAAGTCAAAGTTACAAGACAAATAAAAAGGTTTGACACATTGATTAGAATTGTTAAAAAAGCTGGTAAAATCTTGTAATCAAAACACTATCCATTACAATAAAGACTCACTACAAGAATGGGATCCTATTAAAAAGTGAGCTTCTTCAAAGGACTTCATCATCTTTAAAGGGTTGCATCATTGTATTCATCAATCATCTTTCAAAGAAGTGGCCATCATGTGCGTACCATATGTAGCATTGCCTAAGACAAATTCCATCATACAGGGACACAAACGTATTCCAATCGTTAGGTGCAAACAATTCCAAGCAAAGCATTTCAGCAGCAACATTTCAAGTTCAAAAGCATATTCATAAACAGAAATTCAGCCCAAGGATTAACAAGCCTAGAACTCATCTCAATCTCAGTCCATTCAAACAGTTGCAAAATTACACAAATTCAAGTAGCAGCCCAACAAATTTCAGCAAGACAAGGTCATAATAGTATGATTAATCACAAGTTCAGCAACAAGTTTCTAACAAGTTCACCAGCATTATAACAAGTCTCTAGCAATCATAATAAGGGAAAATCATAACAGCTTGGTGGATTACAACTCAGCGCAACATTCAAATATTCACAAGCGAAATTCAAATAAAAACAAGCAGTGCATTTCAAGTTTCTTTCCATAATCAAAAACTCAGCATCCCAATTCAAAATGCCAGAGTGGAATTTCATTCAAACAGAATTTCACTAATATCAATTCCCAAACTACCCTCTCAATCACTCTATATAACAAGTGCAACCCTCACAAATTCATCTCTCAGATTTTCATACACTCACTCTCTTCACACTACACATCTCAATCTCTCTTTCACGGTTTTCCCCTTAATTTTGCAATACTCATATGCAACAAAATTTTCCTCACACTTTCAGCTTCACGTCCAATTTCATCACTCCATATCTCTCAGTTTTCATACAAACAATTCAAACCTCTACACTACCGAATTTTATACATCACTCACACAATACCACAACAAATTAAGAACAACATATCAATTCACAGTCAACTCACTGCTACGCACAACATCAACACGCAGAAGCACCAACAAAAGAAACAAAAATGCTCAACACAAATTCAAGAGAGCACACAACGCACAACAACATCATTTGCAGAAGAATTCACAGTGCAAGAGAGCAACATAACAACGCGTAGGACAATAACTCGATACAGAGAGAAGAAGAAAACATGATAGTAGAAGAAGAAAAAGAAGAAGAAAAGCGTGAAGAAAGAAAGAAGGAGAGAATCGAAGCTTTGTACCTGAGTTTTCTTCCGTCACCGCGATAATATCACCTCTCTTGGCTCGACTTACTTAGCTTCGATTTTTCTGTAGAGTGAATATTTGAAGATATTGTTGTTGGATTTGAAACAAGGGCGTTGCGATGGTTAAAAGAATGTAAAGGTGGTGGTATGGCGAGCTCCGCCGCCGCCGGCGATGAGCTCCGACTTGGCAGAGCTATTGAGTTTTCCAGCGAGGCATTTGAGAGGACAGAAGGATATCACATGATGAAATGGTGTGAGGTTGAGTTTTTGTTCTTTTTGAACCCTATATGTTTCCTTCTTATGTAATTTTGGGCCAGGCCCATCCAAGCTACTATCTACACCCTGCGCGTGATAATACACCGCCCATTGTCTTGCTCTTCATGCACTTGGGCTTCATAGCCCATACAATCTACTGTTGGCACCATCCTACACTCACTGCACCCATTCCCTCTTGTTTTGTTTTATTTTTTTCCTTTCTTTCAATTTTATTTTAATTTCTTTTTGCAAATTGTTTTTTCATTTTTTATTCATTCATATCTTGATTTCTATTATTTTCTCTTTTTTCTATTATTTGTCATTTTTGCAATTTGTTTCCTATTATTTTGATTAATTGTTTTTTATTATTTTAATTCATTTTCTTTTAATTTTCTTAGTGTTACATGTTTTAGGAGAATAACTTTGTGTTATTCTCTAACATGTTTGAGCACATAAATTGTTATTGACCACCCTCAGATAGGTGTGGCTTCTATATAAGTCCACTTTTGCTTAACATAATACTAAATTGTCCCGATTCGATCAATCAATCATTCGATCACTAACCTCTAACTACTCACTTCTAACTTATAACTTTTACCTTTTTGCACTTTATTTTCTCGCAATTTACTTCTCGCAGTTTACTTTATCGCTCTTTATCATTCATTTTATTTCATGCACTTTACTTTATGTCATTTTCTTCTTCTTCTTCTTCTTTTAATTATTCATCTTATTAAAAAGAACAAAAACATGATAAAATGAAAAATACCTAAAAAACTTGTGAGACACAAATGGACAATCGAACTTTGTCTACGACCCAAGCATGGACTATGGATTATGTGATTGACCTTAGCATGCCATTGAGTATTTTTGGACACATTGGACCTTGTATTTTGACCTTAGCTTGACATGGAGCATCCTTAGGTATTTTGGGTCTTAATCATCAAGAGTTTGGTTCTTGGCACTACCCTCAAGCAAAAGGGTGACATGTAACCTCTGATTTATCCTCTTTTCATAGCTTAGGACACTTTCCACACACACGACTTTCTCTTGGGATACCTAACAATGAGACCATTTATTTCTCGCATTAACATCCCTTGTATTTTTCGTGTACCCCTCTCCCCTTTTGATGTACTTTCTTTACTTCTCACTCTTTGGTTTGGTTTTAATTGCTAACTATCCTTAGGGACTAGGATCGACCTCACCATTTTCTAAAACTCTTGATTCAACATTAAGTGATATTTTCTTAATAAAATCCTCGATCCAACGTTAAGTGGAATTTTTCTCAATAAACTAAAAAACACAATAAAATACGATTAGGATTGTAGGCCACAAGCTTTAAGTAGTGAAGAAGAAGTGAGAATGGAGCTTTCCTGCCCTCGCTCTGAGTATTTTGAACACGAGACGCTTGGCTTGGTAGTTTAAATATTCACCTTTACCCATAGTATTTAGTTCAATCCTAATAAAAATTACCTTCTTTTCAAAACCCTAAAATTAACATCAACTCATCAAAATCTTTTTGCACCTTAGGGAATCATCCCGAAAACCCTTTTTCAAGGTAAAATCAACGAACTCACACTCATTTTCTACCTCGAACTACGGATCTCTGATTTCCTTATTGAACCATAAGGATACGTAGGCACATGATTTTGCAATCCTGGTGAGAACCCTTTTTCTGTTTACCTCCTTAGTTCCTCGAACTACAGAGCTATGATTTCCTTATTGTACCATGAGGATACATAGGCATAGGATTGCAAGATCCTAGCGAGCAACCTTTTCCTTTTTTCCTCGTTAGTTCCCCAAACTACGGAGTTCTGATTTCCTTATTGCACTATGAGGATACGTAGGCACATGATTGCGAGATCTTGGCGAGCATCCTTTTTCTTTTTTCCTCCTTAGTTCTCCGAACTACAAAGCTATGATTCCTCATTTCACAATGAGGATACGTAGGCACGAGGGCCCTAATCCTTGGCGAGAACACTAATAAAAAACCTCATTTTCCCCCTTTGGAGGTTTCCTCTTTTTTTTCCTTTTTCAATCTTTTTACCACTTGAATAAAGGAAATAATGTTAACTAACATTAAATTAAAAATCTAACTAAGAGGTCCCCGTTAAGTACAACGAATGTGAATGGTGCTAATACATTCCCCTTACATAATCGACTCCCGAACCTGAATATGTTTGCGACGACCATTATTCTCTTTTTAAAAGGTTTTATCGATATTTTCCTATTCCTTCATTAGAATAAATAAAGTTCGATAGAGACTCTGTTCAAACTAATTTTTCTACGACCATCACGAAGGATCATATTTTTTGAGGTACGACAAGGCTATACTGTAGATTATGAAAGCCAATGACGAAGAAGAAGAGCGAAAATGTATGCTACAATTTTGCTGTGAGAGATACGGTGATACTGTCTAGAAGCGAGAGTTAATTCTCTTATATATGGATAAACAATTCACCACAGTCGTATTCAAAAATCATGATGAAATGTAATACCTTTCACAACGGTTACATTACCAATCGTGGTGATAAGTATTATAATTTTAATATATATTGAAGTTGTGATTCGAACCCTATCACTCCATTAAAAAGTATAATCACGCTTAAGAACAACACTCATTGTAACAAAAAAGTAGAGAATTATTGGAGCTATGATTTGAACCATATCACTCCATGAATGTATAATCACACTTAATTGTTTTGACCGTAATGCAATTTCTTTTCGTAAATATAAACAAAAACAAAACGCGTCCAAAAATGAGGTATTACCACAGTTAACTCAAACTATTATAATTTAGTGTTATCAAAAGTATATTTTGTAGTAATGATTCCTAGAAAAAAATGATTGTAGATATAATTTACTTAAACAACTATGATGGGTGAATTTCGCTTGAGCAACAATAGTAAACTAAAGAGAGGGGATTAGAAAAATGAGGAATTATGATTCTTCGTATTTTTTAGAAATGAGGTATTAGGGTAATGTGAAAACAATGATGTATTAAAGTTATACTAATTTTTATTTAAATTGGAATATAAAACATTTTTATTAATAATTTACAATGTGAAAATAATTAATTTAAAAAAAAAATGAAATAAATATGGTCGGGCTATGTTGTACAATTTTCATGTCATTAATGAGGATGTTACCTATGAAATTCATGGACCAAAATATTGGTTTTTAAAATGGAGGATTAAAAGTTAAAAACTATCAAAATAAGGAGACAAAAAATGCATTTAAACCGTGCTTTTTTTAGTGTGAGTATTACAACTTAAAAGAGTAAAAAATAAAGTCTAATATGCATATCTAGTGTAAAATTAAAGTTTATGGTTAAGGCTAGGGGTGTTCGAGGTGCAGTTTGAGCGGTTTTGAAGATAAAAATCATTTGAACCGCAAGAGAAAAAACACGCGGTTCCATTTGGTTCTATTGACTTTTAGAAATAAAATCGAACTAAACCAAATCAAATCAAACCAATACGGTTTAGATTGATTCAGTTTCTTACAAGATTTTTATTGAGCCATACATATACCTATAGAGAACAACATAACTTTGTGTTTAGTCATTCATACATTATCAAATAACATCAAAACTCATCATATTTAGAAAAAATCTTCTTATTCAATATACAAAAATTAGAATAGATAAAAGTGGAATAAAAAATGTAAAATAGTAGCATAAAATAATATCAAAGACATTATAATAAAACATAAAAAATAAATGAGAAGAAAAATTTGAGAAGAAGAAAAAGAAAGAATAAAAGTGTGTCATACCCTAATTTTCAAGCCTAAGATGCCACCATCATTTGTATCATTTGCATGACATCTAGCATCTTTGTATTACTAACCTATTGAAAATACAAAAAAGATTTTCTACTTTATTTGTCTTAAGTTAGGGTTTTACACCAAGAGCTTTCAAAGATTGATCAATCAAGACTTGACATGAATTTTAATATTTCAAACTCCTAATCCTTACCAAGTTATCAAGTGACTTCCATAAATAAGAATCAATTTCAAGATCATTCCATCTCAAATTCATCAAGGCCAAAGTTCATCTAATACCCTCAAATGAGGTTTTGACCCAAAGTCAACTGGTTGACTTTTTATCCAAGGCATGATCCCAAAGCTTTAAGTATGGTTCAAATACTTCAAATACATTATAAGTGATCCATTCACATCATGAAATATGCCCAAGAGATCCCATGCATTAAAGATTGTAAGAATTGGATTCATCTGATACAAAGTCAACTAAGGCAAAGTCAAAGTTTAACTTTTGACATTTTTGGTCAACCTTGGACTTCTCAACTCAAGGATCATGAAAATATGGTTGATGGATGAAATTGATTAAGAGAAAACAAGAAATTGGAGGTTACTTGCAAAAAGGGCAAGATTTGGTTTTGTAAATTTTTCTATTATGAAAAAATAACATGTTCAAGTACCCAACTTTACAAGGCCATAACTTATGATCCAAGCCACCATTTTATTTGCTCCAATTGTAAAATTAAAGGTATTACTTCATAATTTAACTTTGTCCTTGATAATTGATTCCCAAAAAATGCAAGGATTTCAAGTTATGAAGCCATGAAGTTGGTACTATAAAATTGAAACACTTAGAAAAATTTTCAACCAAATCTGCCTTCAAAAAGTGACTTACTTGATCATCATTTTTCACCATGATCAACATTTATCTAAGAAAAACTCCCAAAATGAAAGTTGTATAGGATGGTCTTATATTTCTAAAAAATCCAATAGCATGAAATTATCATATTTGAGCTAGGAGTTTAGAAGAGATGAACTTGTCTCTCCAAATATGAAATTTGGGTCATTTTCATGGCAAGTTCATGATGCAACCTTGAGCCAAAGCTACATAATCTTGCTTTGCAGGCTATCTTGCTTCTAAATATCACCTTAATCAGAAGATTATATAAACCCTTGGTGCATTACACAAGGTATTGAGTCATTGACCAAGTCTTGGTGCCATATTTGGAAGGTTTTGTAAAAAGCTTCATATCCATTTTGATAAAGGTCAACTTTTCCAACCACTCTTGCATTGAGCTTCAAACTTATTTATTTTGATAACACTTACCCTCTAAACTAGAAAGCAACATCCTAAACCTCAATAAAAGTACCTCTAAACTCCTCTTTTCACTCTACCTTTTCATCATGATCTATTATGCATTCTTGTGCAAAATAAAACCAAGTCACCAAACTAGCATTCCAATTGAACCAAGATCAATTTCTGCAAGTTACATGAACCATATGGAGCCTCTATAAATAGAGACACGAGCCTCATAACTCAACACACCAGAATTGGCATAAAAAATCCATTGTAGCAAATTCTCCAAACCTCAAACTTCCAAATTTCATTGTGCTTGTGTTTTCTCCAAACCAACACTTCAAACAACTTCTAAACATCCATTAGAAGTTTTCCAAACACTTGAACAACTTATGTAACAGCCCTACCATTATCTTCAAAATCATATTTTCATATCTTACAACTTGATTTGGAAAGGAAGAACCAAATACTCTCAGCTCAAGCCATGCATTCAAACACCTTCCTTGAGGTGTAAGGAAGTTGTTCAGATCATAAAATCACATCTGGAACACCCCTATTTCAAAACCCAATTTTCATTTTTGAGGTATGTATTCATTTATGAAATTTAAGATTTAAGGCAACATTTTGCATCATTCTTGTTACCATTTCACTTGCCAAGATGTGCGGAACAAAACCCCTATGATCATTGGTCTTAATCGGTGATGTTTGAAATTTAATTTTAAATTTAATTTTTAGGGTTGATATGCATTTTGTTTTATTTCTATATATTTATGAAAAATAAATGAAATTGGTTAATACCATTAGATTCCTTGCGAAATTCTAAGCAATTTTGGTCGTTATAACTTTTGATTTCGTTAAGAATTGAGCGAGTTAGAGTTTTGAGAAGTTGTGAAAATGGTGGATTACAGGATGAATGAGGAAGATGAAGTTTAGAGCCATTTTTAAATTTTAAAAGTGACTTTAATCTATATTTTAATTTATGTAAATTACTACATGAATTGGCATTGTGCCCCAGTGGTCAAACACTAGTTTGTTAAATCTCTTGCATACATAAAGTTTGGGGTGTGAATCCCCCTTGTTTCAGATTTCGGTTTTTATTTTTCCAAACAGTGCATGGAACCCCAAGGGCGTGGGTTCGAACCTGACCAGTGTAATATTTATTTTTTCTCACTTGTTAAATGTTCATTTTTCTTATTAACTTCAAATATCCATAACTTCATGATCCCTTAACATTTTTGACCCATTCTTTTTTCCATGTGTTCATGAGAATGTCTATTTTATGGCGACACCAAAAAATATTATTTATTTCATAACTTTTGATTGGATGGAAAACATGTGCTTTTAAGTAATATTTTAAGGCTCCTAATTGATTCTTTTGGCTTATGTCTTATTTGTTTTTGATGTTGAAAGCTTGTATGATTAAAGAACACTCTTTTAAATGTTGATTGTTATCATTAATATGTTTGAACTTTATTATATTCATACAATGTATCAATTGATTCACCTTGAAAACATGTTTGAATGAATGGCTAGGAGGTGATTAGGTTTTCCACTTAAGCTTGGTCTTATCATGAACTTTGATTCAAGTTTAATGTTTATTTTGTGAAGACTTATAATGTGATGTATGTTTGACCTAAATTGATTCACGTTGTGTTTACCATGTACCAATTAATGTCTTTACCATGTAAAATATGATTTTGTCTTCACCATCAATATGTTGTGTCTTGTGATGTTATGTGAAACTTCGTCATGTCTTATTTATGTTTATCTCAATGCCTAAAAACCATGATCAATATTGTCATCCATACCTCACTCACCTTGTGATTGCCATTGTATTTAGCCATATTTTGTGCCTTAATGTTAATGCATGTTCAACCTTGTTATTGTTTATATCCAAGGGAAATGAATTATGACATTCTTGTCATTTTGTATGTGTGTGTTCATCTGCATTCTATACAACTTTTCTTCCCCTTAATCTAAAACTTCTAGATACAATCTTAGGTTCCCCTCAATGTAAAGCTTAGGATTCTCTCTCTCTCTCTCTCTCTCTCTCTCTCTCTCTCTGTGTGTGTGTGTGTGTGTCTCTCTCTCCTTCTTATAACCACTTTCATAATAAACTTTGACTTAGGTCATTGTTTTCCCTTTAATTTCTTAATCAAATGCTTCAAAACACTTAAGCATATTCAAAGATCTTTTCATAAGACCTAAAAAACACAAAATTAATTCAAACCCTTTTGCCACTTTGGATTTTACATGTTTAAAACCTTTTCATAAAAGGATTAGACATGAGTCATCCCTAGTTGAGATTTAAATCTCCTAACCCATAACATTATTGAGATTGATATTGATTCTTTTCTATTTGGAAGAAGTATATGGCATACTTGTTGATTCTATATCCAAGTGAGAGCCCTTCTTTCAATTTGGTGCAAAGATCTATCTTCCATGTGTTTGTTGTGGTTTAAAAGTGTGTTTTCTCCTTAAGATGAAAATTTGTCTCTTTCTCATAAAATAAATCCCAACAAATCCCTTCTTACTTTTGAACCCGAACTACGAGGTTTTGATCCTTCACGAGTACGTAGGCATAAGACTCAATGTCTTTCCAAATCATCAAGCAATAAAAAGATGTTATTTTTCTCATCTCCCCAATCAAATAGAAAAAAAATTTAAATCAAACACATATATTTAAAAAGGTTCATGTAGAGTACTACAGATGACTAGGGTGATAATACATTCCCTTTTTATTACACACCCACATACCTTAGAATCTCCCCTCCATTTTGCTTAACTTAAGTTTAATATTATAGCTTTACATATACATATTGGGTTATTTTTTAATCTTTTCCCCTTCCCTTGGATAAATTAAAGTTCGATGATGATATTTTGAATCATGAGTCAAGTCTAATCAATAGCTTGGTCTCCGATTCTTCACAGCGACAAATTAATGTGAGATTAAAGAAGAAAGGTGTGATAAAAACATATTAGGAAGAGAAAACAGTAGCATAAAAATGAGAAGATGAAAAATAAAGAACATAAGAGATGAAAGATTAAAGTAGAAGAGACGAGATGTAGATGACAAAGAAGATGAGAAGAATGCACGATATTACTATGAGAGATTTGAGAAGCTTGAAACTGAAACCCTAAATGTGAGTAAGAGAAAATAGTTTGTAATTGTAAGGTTAAAGCATGATAGTGTAAGACCCCAATTTTGACCCTAAGATCCCTCATGTAATTTCATCATATGCATTAGCATTGGGATCATACCTTGACATCCTCTTTACCCCTCTTTCATTGGGTTTGTTTTTGGGAGAGGTCACCAAGCACTATGTGATTGTATCATACTTGTATTTTATCATTTCACTAACCAAAATACCAAAAATATGTCTTTGCATTTGCCTAACTCTTTTGTAGGTAGGGCATGATCCCCATTGATCTATCAAGTTCATACCTAGGGTTTAAGACCCTTATAGCGAAGAGCACAACCAAGGATTGATCCACAATATCTCAAAGCATCATATATGAGTCCCAATGATATCTGCATGTCATATTGATCAAGATTTCTTCAAGAGTTTGGAGTTGGTTTGCCACAGAAACCCTGGTTTGTCTGGGTATCTTGAGTAACTTCTTCAACAAGCTACCTCACCAATTGATCAAATTTATCAAGGTACACTTCAAAGTTCAGAATATTATGCATATATGATCTACCATTAGCCTATAAAGTCAAGAGAACTGGAGGTTAGCAAGTTGTTTGATGGTGGTTGGCCAGATGAATTCATCTGATTAAAACTAGGTCTCCCTAGACCCTATCTCCTACAATTTTCACCGTATGAAAATGATTCCAAGACAAAAGTTACTCTAAATGAAATTCCAAACAACTTTAATGTTGAGACCTAGAGCTAGGTTGCTTGGAAAATCATTTTCTATGTTGAAACATTATAGGTCATTTTGTCTAAACCCTAATTTGAAACTCAACTTCCCAAGGCCATAACTTGCTCAATTTTTATGAGATAAAATATTTCCAAGTTTCAAAATCAAATTCAATATGTCTACTTCAACTTTTATGTTTGTAGTGAGAGCTAAATCAACTTTTATGAGCATGTGATATGAGGATACATTATAGGTCATTTTTTCCCCATACCATTGAACAAGTGATTTTCCTCAACTTCAAAAATGCATAACTCTGTCAATCTAAATCCAAATGACATGAAATTGGTGACCATTTTGAAGGTATTTGAAATATATACAACTTTGATGAAGACTCTTTTCTCATTTGAAGCTCACATAAAAAGTTAACCAAGGTGGAATATTGAGATATATGGCTTAACACTTAGAAAAACTTTCAGCATGTTGAAATTCCCAAACTTCCACCTTAAAATTCAGCATGATCCAAGTTCCAAATGGAAAAGTGTCCAACATCAAAGTTGTTCCCCTTGATCTAAGATTTCCAAAGAGTCCCATTTCATGCATTTTGGATGAGGTTTGCTAGGGCTGCGCATGGTCTTAACATGTCTGCATCAAGTGGAAAGATCAAATGTCCAAAACCTCACATTGCATTGCCTTGCCATTCAAGCCTCATTTGAACTTCAGTATAGTTGAATTTGGATCAAAATGGATTGCTTTATGGTCATGTACACGCCCATGCAAGCTTGTGCATGACATTGCCAAATTTAGCAAAATTTCAAGTGTGCAATTATCAATCCCAAATGCTATAAATACATGGCCTCTGAGCTCATTTCAAACACACCTTGCGCGCCAACTTTGCCCCCTCTCTTCAAACCCTCACAATGAAGGAGAATTTCCATCCAAGGCGCAACGGAATTTAAAATTTTCTCCTTTAATGATCCTTACGAATGGGCATGATCAGTGATAGAATCGTTACCTCTTGTGGCGATCACGAACGTTGAACAATGACAACGCCTCTACTCAGTCCACACGAACTAATTCCTTCAATCTCAGTGCTAGCTGGTACGAATGAAGGCTTTGAGTGAGAGAGAGAGGGAAACAAAATTCCAAGTCAGTAAGTAACAATGCTTCTACCCAAGGGTTCTATTTATAGACCCACTTGTGTGGGCTTCAAGCTAAAAAGCTCACTTAAGTGTATTTTAGCCCATATCTTATAATATGTCCAAAATCACTTAAGTATTTAGTACCTTACCATATTTCGTATTCCACTTTAGTGCATCGTACCTTACGATGTTCCTTAGTTACTCTATCTCTCATCAATCCATCCTTTGTGTATGACCTTATAGGTTTTCGCGACGTTGGCAATTATATTAAATCACACATTTAACATAATAAACAGTGAGTGGTATCTAGCAACACATCACTGCTACCCAAGACACGAAAATGTCATGTGATCTGACAAAACCTCCTGTGATAATAATTATGTGTATAATTATCCTTTTGCCCTTATGTCTATATTGAACACAAGGTATAGACCGTGTCATCCTTGTCCAATTCAATATTGGGCCCATAGACATTTATCCTGTTACGCAGGATGGGGAAATTCCATCTAAGACACTCATGTCCCTCAACATGCTTTGTGGAGTACCCATCAACTGTCTTTATGGTTATCCAGTTACGGACAACGTTGGATCAGCAATAAAGCACTCAACTCTACATCTAGGATCCATAGTTGTTTTAGGTCGAAGAGTGGTATACACCATTATCACCATGAGAATAACTTATGACACTTTGCATAACTTTCTATATAGTATTCTCATAGCGGGTCAATCCGGTATAAATATTACTTTTATTATTCATACCTATGTTTAAGACTTGATAACTCTTTATCCATGATCCATGAGATATGATCATCAGTCTACAAACATAATAGTCTTAATGCTTTAATGTTATCCCACTTCATAATAAAGCTCGACTACGGATACTTTAAGAATAGTGTCCTTATGTTTAATGTGATCTCATGATTAAGTCATACTTGATACATTAAACGGACTATCTATTCTAGGGACTTTATTAAACAAACATAATAAAGAAAAAGCCTTTTATTATTAATAAATAATTCGATACAAGTACCAAAAGTATTGGCCTCTAGGGATTACACCAACAATCTCCCACTAGCACTAGAGCCAATCAGGCATACCTCCAATGCCCATTGATCTAGTATGGCCATCATGCTTCTGCTGCGCAAGAGGCTTTGTTAGTGGGTCAGCAATATTGTCAAGTGTTGGTACTCTACATATTTTCACATCTCCCCTATCTATTATCTCTCGAATGAGGTGATAACACCTGAGTATGTGTTTGGATCGTTGGTGAGATCTAGGTTCCTTAGCTTGTGCGGTAGCACCATTGTTATCATAATAGAGACCAATGGGATCCACAATGCCAGGAACTATGCCAAGTTCACTAAGGAACTTTTGATCCAAACAACTTCCTTTGCTGCACTTGAGGCAGCAATATACTCGACCTCGGTTGTAGAATCAGCAACTGTATCTTGCTTTGAACTTTTCAAGCTCACAGCGCCACCATTTAAGCAAAACACATAACCATGGAATCATTCATATTAAAGCATCTCAACACTTTGTCTATGTACTCTGACTTAGGCCAAACAATTTTGTGATCTATCTATAGATTCTGATTCCTAATATATAGGCTGCTTCACCTAGGTCCTTCATAGAAAAGCATTTCCCCAACCAAGACTTTACTTGTTGTAGGGTAGGGATATCGTTTCCAATGAGCAATATGTCATCTACATATAATACCAGGAAAACGATCATGCTCCCACTAACCTTCTTGTAGACACAGGATGAGTAATACATCACCTTGATCAGTTATGAGATATCAATATCTCTCAGGTAGGTGACCTATCCTGCCTGACCTACGCTGGTCTTGTTCTACTTGAGCAGGTTGCTCTTACACAACTACTTGTGTTTCCTGCTCTAATTCCTCCATAGGTGTATCAATGCTTTGTGATTCTTGAATTTCTTCAAGCTCTACTTTCCTCCCACTGATTCCTTTGGAAATAAAATCCCTTTCCAGGAAAACTCCAGTTCGAGCGACAAACACTTTTCCCTCTGAACGATTGTAGAAGTAATACCCTCTTGTTTCTTTAGGTACCCCACAAATAAGCATTTGTCAGATTTTGGCTCAAGCTTAGTTGAAATTTATCGTTTCACATAAACTTCGCAACCCCAAATCTTCATGTAAGACATATGTGGTTTCTTACCACTCCATATCTCATATGGTGTCTTTTCAACCTTTTTGGATGGAACACGGTTAAGTGTGTAAGCTGTTGTCAACAGTGCATGTCCCCAAAAGGAGTTTGGAAGATCGGTGTGACTCATCATGGATCGGACCATGTCTAACAGGGTTCGATTTCTTCTCTCAGATACACCATTCCATTAGGGTGTTCCAGGAGGAGTAAGTTGGGATAGGATCCCACACTCTTTCAGATGGTCATCAAACTCTAGGCTTAAATACTTACCACCTCGATCTGATCGAAGAGTTTTTAATATTCTTACCTAGTTGGTTTTGTACTTCATTCTTGAATTCCTTGAACTTTTTAAAGGATTCTGATTTGTGATTCATTAAATACACATAACCATATCTACTGAAATCATCAGTGAATGTGATGAAGTACTGAAAACCTCCTCTGGCTGGTATGTTCAGTGGTCCACATACATCAATATGTATGAGGGCCAAAAGATCATTAGCTCTTTCACCTTTTCCTGTGAATGGAGACTTTGTCATCTATCCAATTAAACAAGATTTGCATGTCTCATATGATTCATAATCAAAAGAGTCCAAGAGTCCATCTTTATGGAGTTTGGAAATGCGCTTCTCATTTATGTGGCCTAATCGATAATGCCAAAGGTAAGTTGGATTTAACTCATTAGGTTTCATCCTTTTAGTATTAATGTTATAAATAGGCATTTCAAGATCAAGGATATGTGGTCCATTGTTCATTTGTGCAGTAGCATAGAATATATCATTCAAATAAATTGAACAACAATTGTTCTTTATTATGAATGAAAAACCAAACTTGTCCAAACAAGAAACGAAAATAATATTCCTGCTAATTGCAGGTACATAATAACAGTTCTCTAACTGAATTATTAAACCACTAGTTAAAGTCAATACATAAGTTCCTACGGCTAAAGCAACAACCTTTTCTCCATTTGCCAAATCTCTACTTCTTTTCAGTCCCTGCACATTTGTATAAATGTGAGAACCGCATCCAGTATCTAATACCCATGATGCAGAAGTAGATAAATTAATTTTAATAACAAAAATACCTGAAGTTGAAGTCTCTACTCCATTCTTCTAATCTTCCAGGTACTTTGGGCAGTTTCTCTTCCAGTGTCCGGTCTTACCGCAATGGAAGCAGGTGCCTTCTTTTGCTATGCCTCCACTAGGCTTTAAAGCAGCAACGGTGGGTTTGGGTTTGGCAACTTCCTTGCCTTTCCCTTTATCACCCTGCTTAGTAGGCCTTTTGTTCTATCTCTTTCCATTTCCAATCATCAGAATGGACTTCCCTTTTGACTTCAGATTCTGCTCGGCAGTTCTTAACATGGCTAGCAATTCAGGAAGAGATTTGTCCATATCATTCATATTGAAATTTAGGACAAATTGACTGAAACTATCTGGCAACGATTGCAAGATCAAATCAGTCACAAGTTCCTTTTCGAGGGGAAAACCCAATCTCTCAAGGTTTTCCACATACCCAATCATCTTGAGTACATGGGGACCTACAGGGGCTCCCTTATCTAACTTGCCTTGAAAAAGGGCTTTTGAAACTTCAAACCTCTCATGCCTTGCTTGCTCTTGATAGAGCATCTTCAGGTGTTCGATCATATCGAACGATGACATGTTCTCATGTTGCATTTGCAATTCTGAGTTCATGGTAGCTAGCATGAGACAAGCAGTTTCATTGGCATCATCGACATGCTTCTTATAAGCATCTCTTTCTGCCTTAGGTGCAGAACTAGGAGGTTCCTCTTCAGGAACAGGTGTCTCCAAGACATACAACTTTTTATCATGTTTGAGGACAATCCTCAGGTTTCGGTGCCAATCCAGAAAATTTGTCCCAGACAATTTTTCCTTATCAAGGATTGATCGCAAAATGTTGTTAGAGGTGTTTGCTGTCATGGTAATCTACATAAGGATTAATGAAAATATAAGTATCATTGACATATTTAATTAGGCCTTTAATTAAATATGCTCCCACTATTTTACTCAAAACAAATGACCCTCATCATTTGATTCAGAAAATCCTGTTGGAAGATTTTCTAGTGGGTCGAGATCCATATTTCACTTCGTTCTAAGTCCGCGTAGGCGGATTACACAAAACTAGGTTATTTAGGTAGGAACTCCTTCCAATTGTATCTCATACAACTCTCGAAAATTTTAGTTGGGTGAATAACTCCTTATTCCAATCCATCATATGGATCATTCCCAACTCTTACTTCTAAACATATATAATATTATTATAATTAAGTTTGACCCATCGTTTTAGCAGTTGGATATTACAATTATCCCATCGCACCTTACCAATATAGAAAATGCACCTCGCGTAGGCGAAACCTACATTGTCCGATACTAGTCTTGATGAGTGCTAAAACTTGGAAAGCAAACACATATAATATTATTATAATTTGTTTAGTTAAGTTTGACCCATTGTTTTAACAGTTGGATATTACAATTATCCCATCACACCTTACTAATATAGAACATGCACCTCGCGTAGGCGAAACCTACATTATTCGATACTAGTCTTGATGAGTGTTAAAACTTGGAAAGCATAAACTTAATATTTAATTTGAGGGAATTGCAATTTTTCTGATCTCACTGACTTATTTATCATATAAATCGCCTCTCACATGCATCAACATACATTCACATGCATCAACATACATACATACATAATGAAACAGTTATGGCCCCTAGCGCAATTGTTCTCCCAAGCCAATGAGATAACCTAAGCTAACCTAACAACGATCTAAGCTTCTCCAAGCAAGATCTTCAAGGTTGTCCTCCTTTGGCACTGACTTCTTTGCTTTCTTCATATCATTACATTACATAAAAGAAACTCGTTTTACATACGAGGGAGTGAGATGAGAAAAGAAGTTACATTGAGAGATTAAAAGAGAGACATGACACGCAGGTCGTATTTTAAAAACCAAAACAAAATAAAGGAAAACTAAGGCCATAACCGATCACCACAAGACAATAATAAACACATTATTATTATTATCAATTTTAATTCTTTTAATTAATTAAAACCAAATTAAATTTCGACGATCGGTCACACTACGCAGATTTAGCCAGGGGTCCGCTGCCCGGTCAGCGGGAACGGGTGTTAACCGGTTAAAATCGACGTCGGTTTTCACATCAACACTTGATACTTTAAAGCACTGAGTTAGCCGAACGGGTGAATTTTGCCTTGCGTTAACCGGTTAACCAAATGCGTTAACCGGTTAACACTGTTTGAAATCTGTTCAAAAAATTGTTTTCTGCCTTGCGTTAACCGGTTAACCAAATGCGTTAGCCGGTTAACACTGTTTGAAAATCTCTTGGAGAACTGTATTCCGTCTTGCGTTAACCGGTTAACCAAATGCGTTAACCGGTTAACACTGTTTGAAAACCTTAAAATTTTTATTTCGTATTGCGTTAACCGGTTAACCATATGCGTTAACCGGTTAACACTGTTCCAAAAAGTGTTTAGAAAGCACAACTCTTGTGCAGTCACAACCCCAATCGCATAACTCTCTGACAACACAACCCTTGTGCCGTCACTAACCCTGATGCACCAATTTCAGACCGTCAAACACATCTCGATTGTTGATTCAGCATGATTGATCAATACGTCATTGCTTCACCATACTAATGTCGGATCAAGAAGCAAACGATCATTGATCGCTCAAAGGAAAACAACCATTGAGTATTTGAATGAACGAAACGAGAACACTATATCATATATAATGTATTTTGTATCAGGATTATATATATCATATATATATATATATATATATATATATATATATATATATATATATATATATATATAACTTGATAGATCTCAATTTAATCTTTGATTCATTCTGTCTTTAATCGTATTAATATAGAAAATAAACAGTTATCAGATTCATGGTTTCGTAAGTGGCTCTGATACCACTGAAGGAGAATTGCCATCCAAGGCGCAGCGGAATTTAAAATTTTCTCCTTTAATGATCCTTACGAATGGGCATGATCAGTGATAGAATCGTTACCTCTTGTAGCGATCACGAACGTTGAACGATGACAACGCCTCTACTCAGTCCACACGAACGGATTTCTTCAATCTCAGTGCTAGCTGGTACGAATGAAGGCTTTGAGTGAGAGAGAGAGAGGGAAACAAAATTCCAAGTCAGTAAGTAACAATGCTTCTACCCAAGGGTTCTATTTATAGACCCACTTGTGTGGCCTTCAAGCTAAAAAGCCCACTTAAGTGTATTTTAGCCCATATCTTATAATATGTCCAAAATCACTTAAGTATTTGGTACCTTACCATATTTTGTATTCCACTTTAGTGCACCGTACCTTACGATGTTCCTTAGTTACTCTATCTCTCATCAATCCGTCCTTTGTGTGTGACCCTGTAGGTTTTCGCGACGTTGGCAATTATATTAAATCACACATTTAACATAATAAATAGTGAGCGGTATCTAGCAACACATCACTGCGGCCCAAGACACGAAAATGTCATGTGATCTGACAAAACCACCTATGATAATAATTATGTGTATAATTACCCTTTTGCCCTTATGTCTATATTGAACACAAGGTATAGACCGTGTCATCCTTGTCCAGTTCAATATTGGGCCCATAGACATTTATCCTGTTACGCAGGATGGGCAAATTCCATCTAGGACACTCATGTCCCTCAGCATGCTTTGTGGAGTACCCATCAACTGTCTTTATGGTTATCCAGTTACGGACAACGTTGGATCAGCAATAAAGCACTCGACTCTACATCTAGGATCCATAGTGGTTTCAGGTCGAAGAGTGGTATACACCATTATCACCATGAGAATAACTTATGACACTTTGCATAACTTTCTATATAGTATTCTCATAGCGGGTCAATTCGGTATAAATATTACTCTTAATATTCATACCTATGTTTAAGACTTGATAACTCTTTATCCATGATCCATGAGATATGATCATCAGTCTACAAACATAATAGTCTTAATGCTTTAATGTTATCCCACTTCACAATAAAGCTCGACTACGGATACTTTAAGAATAGTGTCCTTATGTTTAATGTGATCTCATGATTAAGTCATACTTGATACATTAAACGGACTATCTATTCTAGGGACTTTATTAAACAAACATAATAAAGAAAAAGCCTTTTATTATTAATAAATAATTCGATACAAGTACCAAAAGTATTGGCCTCTAGGGCTTACACCAACAATCTTCCACTAGCACTAGAGCCCATCAGGCATACCTCCAATGCCCATTGATCTAGTATGGCTATCATGCTTCTGCTGCGCAAGAGGCTTTGTTAGTGGGTCAGCAATATTTTCAAGTGTTGGTACTCTACATATTTTCACATCTCCTCTATCTATTATCTCTCAAATGAGGTGATAACGCCTGAGTATGTGTTTGGATCGTTGGTGAGATCTAGGTTCCTTAGCTTGTGCGATAGCACCATTGTTATCATAATAGAGACCAATGGGATCCACAATGCCAGGAACTATGCCAAGTTCACTAAGGAACTTTTGATCCAAACAACTTCCTTTGTTGCACTTGAGGTAGCAATATACTCGGCCTCGGTTGTAGAATCAGCAACTGTATCTTGGATCTTTGGTTGTCTGAAGTCCTACCAATGTAGGGAAGAAGATTGAGTTGCTTTGAGGTCAAACTGAAGCAAGTCAGTTGACACACCTCAAAATTAAACTCCTCATATCTTTCTATATATTTCGAGTTAGTTGAAATTGAGGTCAGATTCGTGCTCTACGCCATTTTTTCTTTCAAATCATGTCCTTCTTTTTCATTTATGTGATGGTGATGACTGAACCAGTTCGGTGAGCCTCGCTTGAGAAGGTGACCAGAGTTCCAGCGCCGGTGGTGTGCTGGACAGGTTTTGAGCCATTGATCTTGTTCAAATTGTTTTAATCTTGAGCGTTGCTTTTGAATACCATTGGTGTGGCGCGCTAACTCAAGTGTACCATGGAACGCACGTTTTCATCCACTTGATCTGCCACCTCAATTAATGAGGGAGATCAAGTGGTCCACGTTTTCTCTATTGCCCGACCTCAAATAGTCGTGACTTCTACATGAGTCCAATTACGATTGTTTAACATAGCGCTAAATTTTTGACACAAAAGGCATATCATTCTAGTTAGTGAGATTGTAAGTCTCCCCTCTTTCATGGTATTGTGTGAAAACCTGGCCTTTTTCCTTCCTTTGGAAGATGTCTTGATTCAAGGATCCATGCTTGTGATAAGTGGGTTGAGTGTTCTCCAAAGAATGACTTCGAATAAAAAAGCAAAAGCAAAAGTCATGCTAACTTCTAACTCATTAACAACTAACATTTAATTTCAAGTCATTTACTTTAATACACTTTATTTTTAAGCCTTATTCATTTGCCATTATCGATACCATTCTAATTGTTTATATTAATGCCATTTTTACTTTGTCCACTTGGACCATATTGTGTGATATATCTTGTTTTTGTATATTTGGTTTGCTTATGTGGTCTTTGACCATTAATGTACATAATAAGAACAAAAACCCTAAAAATCTATTGTGTGGAGTGTTGATTTGATCTGAGACAATTGGACTTAGAATTTAGACAACATTCCCTATGCAAAAGGACTTGGCCAATGCCAACTTTTATGTAACCAAGTGCTTGCAATTTGAGACTTCATCTGATACACCATTGAAGATCCCTTTGAGTTCATCTGCAACATGATCATTGTGAAGCAGTTATTTTGAACCTGTGACTTGTGGAATTCATCTGCTACATGGGAAAATTTGAAGAAGATCATGAAATTTCTAAGATTGGATATGGATATGTTTATTTGATGCCTTGCTCTTCAAGTTGATATATTGTACATTGTTTGTTGCTTGATTCTAAAGTCCAAAAGAACTTTGGGTTTCTATATGACATTCTTGTCTATTGGATTGCAGCCCATTGGTCAGATCTTTTCAACTCTTAACTTTTAAATTTATGCTTAGGATTAGTCTCTTCATCTCCTCCCCACCTCTTTAATTTCAAAATATCTCCCTCCTTTTAAAAACTTCTTCGCTTGTGCTTGTTGATTTCTAAACTTAGACCACTTTGCAAACTAAAAACTTTGGCCTTATGCCATTGCATTTTTAAACTTCTTTTCTTAATCAAACTTGTAAATATACTTAATCATACTTGACTTAAAACTTTCAAAATCCAAAATGAACTAACTCATTAAAACCATTTTAGGCCTTTGTGCCTTTCAAACTTAATTTTGTTATAAGCAACACATCCACTTTGAATTGATACCACGAACTACGAGGTTTTGATCCCTCATTTTATGTTGGTACGTAAGCACAAGTCCGAAGGTCTTGTCAAATATAAAAATATAATTAATGAATTCTTTTCTCATCCACCCACTCTATTTGTTTGTAAACATCATTTTGTACAAAATACATATGCACACAAGAAAGGGCTCCCTAGGAATACCTAGGACACTTTGGGTGCTAACACCTTCCCTCTGTGTAACCAACCCCCTTACCTATAATCTCTGGCATTTTATTAGTTTTGATTTGAAAACTTCTTATTTTGGGGTTTTGTTCGTACTTTTCTCTTTTCCCTTGGAAACAATAAAAGCGCGGTGACGACTCTGGTTTTATTGACGTCTAGCTTATCCATAGCTTGATGGTTGTAACAACCCAATTTTAGTATTTATTTATTATACTATTATTATTATATTTTATTTTAATTATGTGGAGTGTTAATTAATTAACTGGTTGTTAGGTAGTATAATAATTAATTATATTAATTAATTTGGTGTGTTAATTAGTTATTTAGTTGATATGAGATATAATTGAATAATTGAATTAATTAACTTGGTGTGCATATTGGGTTAGTTTAATTTAATTGAACTAATTAGAGATATTTGAATTAAATAGAGATATTTAAATATTAGGTTTTATTTGGCCTATTAATGAAATTAGAAGTATTATGGTTTAAGCCCAAATAGAATACTATATATAAAGGGGAGGAGAGTGAGAATTAAGATTCATTTTAATCATTTGAAGGCAATAGAGAAAGAGGAGAGGAAAAATAAAGAGAAGAGCTAGGGTTTCCAGAAAATTGAAGAGGTAAGGGGGGAATCCTTATTATTATGGGTTAGTATGATTGGGTCAATGGGTAGATGTATGATTAGGTTAAAATCCCTAATTTTGTGTGGTTGTTTGAAATTATTAGGTTTTGATGATTATTCTTGAATTGTGGTGATTGATTGTGTTAAAACTGTAAATTAACGTTATATATTTAGAGTATTGTGTGAGTTATAATTTTATAAACGTGTGGCTTTTTACGGAATCGAAATCGGAGGTCCGGAAGTCCTCCAACGATTAAAACCGCAGAAAATTCTGCATGCTGTCCGTCACCATCGCGACCTTTTTTTATGTTTTATTGTCGAAATCGTTTTGGTTATAACTTTTGATCCGTAAGTCCAAATCGAGTGCCGTTTGAAGCGTTGGATAGCTGAAACAGAGGGCTATAACTTTGTTTTAGGAATAAAATAATTTTTGAGATTATTTCATGGACGTTTTTGGGGTTGACGAAGATGAAAATTATGTTGGAAAATTTAGACAACAACAACTTTTTAGTAACGCCTTCGTGCACAGTTTTATTCATAACTTTCAACTCGTGAATCATTTTGGGTTAGGGTTTAAAGCATTAGAAAGGTGACTCTAATAGATATTATATGAATGGTGTATTTGTTATGAATGTTAAGATGGTAGAGATGATCTTAATTGCATATTATGTGAATGGTGTATTTGTTATGAATGTTAAGATGGTAGAGATGATCTTAATTGCATATTATGTGAATGGTGTATTTGTTATGAATGTTAAGATGGTAGAGATGATCTTAATTGCATATTATGTGAATGGTGTATTTGTTATGAGTGTTAAGATGGTAGAGATGATCTTAATTGCATATTATGTGAATAGTGTATTTGTTATGAATGTTAAGATGGTAGAGATGATCTTAATTGCATATTATGTGAATGGTGTATTTGTTATGAATGTTAAGATGGTAGAGATGATCTTAATTGCATATTATGTGAATGGTGTATTTGTTATGAATGTTAAGATGGTAGAGATGATCTTAATTGCATATTATGTGAATGGTGTATTTGTTATGAATGTGTATATGTACCATTGGTGGATAATTCATAGAGTTTAATTATGGTGATATGTGGAATGTTAAGATGGTAGAGATGATCTTAATTGCATATGTATTGGTATTTGTACATTCATTCATGGCATGGTCGGCTTCATAGTGGAAGCGGTGAAACTGTGGGTTCACATGGTATTAGACGTTGATCCTTAATTGGAAATAGGCGTAGCAGACGTTGATCCTTAATTGGAAATAGACGTGGTATTAGACGTTGATCCTTAATTGGAAATAGGCGTAGCAGACATTGATCCTTAATTGGAAATAGACGTGGTATTAGACGTTGATCCTTAATTGGAAATAGGCGTAGCAGACGTTGATCCTTAATTGGAAATAGACGTGGTATTAGACGTTGATCCTTAATTGGAAATAGGCGTAGCAGACGTTGATCCTTAATTGGAAATAGACGTGGTATTAGACGTTGATCCTTAATTGGAAATAGGCGTAGCAGACGTTGATCCTTAATTGGAAATAGACGTGGTATTAGACGTTGATCCTTAATTGGAAATAGGCGTAGCAGACATTGATCCTTAATTGGAAATAGACGTGGTATTAGACGTTGATCCTTAATTGGAAATAGGCGTAGCAGACGTTGATCCTTAATTGGAAATAGTTGTGGTATTAGACGTTGATCCTTAATTGGAAATAGGCGTAGCATACGCTGATCCTTAATTGGAAATAGACCTGGTATTAGACGTTGATCCTTAATTGGAAATAGGCGTAGCATACGTTGATCCTTAATTGGAAATATACGTGGTATTAGACGTTGATCCTTAATTGGAAATAGGCATAGCAGACGTTGATCCTTAATTGGAAATAGGCGTGGTATTAGACGTTGATTGTTAATTGGAAATAGGCGTAGCAGACGTTGATCCTTAATTGGAAATAGACGTGGTATTAGACGTTGATCCTTAATTGGAAATAGGCGTAGCATACGTTGATCCTTAATTGGAAATAGACGTGGTATTAGACGTTGATCCTTAATTGGAAATAGGCGTAGCAGACGTTGATCTTTAATTGGAAATAGACGTGGTATTAGACGTTGATCCTTAATTAGAAATAGGCGTAGCAGACGTTGATCCTTAATTGGAAATAGACGTGGTATTAGACGCTTATCCTTAATTAGAAATAGCGTAGCAGACGTTGATCCTTAATTGGAAATAGACGTGGTATTAGACGTTGATCCTTAATTGGAAATAGGCGTAGCATACGCTGATCCTTAATTGGAAATAGACCTGGTATTAGACGTTGATCCTTAATTGGAAATAGGCGTAGCAGACGTTGATCCTTAATTGGAAATAGACGTGGTATTAGACGTTGATCCTTAATTGGAAATAGGCGTAGCAGACGTTGATCCTTAATTGGAAATAGACGTGGTATTAGACGTTGATCCTTAATTGGAAATTGGCGTAGCAGACGTTGATCCTTAATTGGAAATAGACGTAGTGGCTTGGATTCTAGATGTTCAATCGGAAAACGGTGAAACGTTGGGTTCACATTTTGGTACCACATGCATAGAGTCACATGTCTTGCATTGAGTCACATTAGAGTTATGTGATAATTGAATGTTTGTATTGATGTGATTGTGATGTGTGTATGAGATATGGTAATTGAATTTAATGATGTTTGGATACATAACTTGACTGAATATGTGATTATGTGATAATTGTAGTTATGTGTATATTTGACAATATCATATTGGATTTGAATATTATACTCCTTGAGTTTTTATGTGTGCTTGAAACTTGTGAAATAAATGTTGGTTAATATTATTTACATGGTTATATGAAGTGTGATGAATTCCTTTAATTGTTGATTTAATCATTGTGCTTGATTAATACTTCTTCATAATGATTTGAATTCTCACCCTTTCTGTTTGAATGTTACCTTTACATGGGTATCGTGCAGATACTCAGGAGTAGTATTGCTGAAGTAAGTGAACGGTAGCACTCGAGGTTAGCTGGAGAGCTTCGGTGCTTTGTTTTAGAGACTAAGTAGTGAGTCAATGCTCTGGTCATGTAACACTGGGTAGATTGGTAGTATTGAACTCGTGTCTTATTTGGATACGTTTTATGGTATTACTTGTGAACATGTTTAATTGAAGAGATTATTGAGAGATGATCATGGTATGGGACATGGATCATTTTATGAAATGCATGAGTATTCATTATTTTCCGCTGCAAACGCATATGCTTGAATATTCATGATAAGAGAAATGTGTTATTTTAAATGACCAGGTGTATTGTGTATTGATGATGAATGAGGTTTGGTTTTTGAAAACGTCGATGTGACGCCCTTTTGTTATATGCGTGCTTATTTACTCTGATTATATGTTAAGTATTTTGGGGTAGAAAAATGGGTGTTACAATGGTCATGAATTTACCGCTACAGAAATTAAGTGGTGACTCTGCTAGGGAGTAGTCTCCAGTGCGTTTAGCCTACTTTTTTGTGTGTATATAATTGTATATAATTGATGTATGTATATTTGTTTGTATGATATAATCTACTTGTTGTGGTTGGTGATCTCTGAGTGGTGAGGTAAGTTCTAACTCGAACTTGAGTGCAATTAAGATAGGAGGATGGTATAGTCATGTTCGACTTGTATGCAGTAGTCCTTAACAAGTTGGCTTGAGATCCACCTGCTCAGTGGAGACCCTTTTAGATTTGGAAATGTCACACAAATATTTATGGTTAGGCATTACTATCTCTAATTTGGGGTCCGAGAAGCTGAGGACCGTAGAATATTTACCCCCTCTTGGCCTATTTAGGACGTAGTGCGGAGACTGTTCAAGTGTAGACTTGATAATAGTTATTACGCGATACTACATTCAGACGAATTTCTCTTGAGAATATTATGGGTCGATGAGTCAGTCATCTTAACCTGTAATATCCAATAGATGGAATTAAGACTCTGGGAACTTTTTTGGAACATGATCTACATGTTTTTATCCTTAGTTCACTCATTTGGAATGGTTCTTACCCAGACTCCATGCTCGTGACTTACAACAAACCCTTGATTCTTGGTTGATCCAATCAAGTCTTGTCAATATCAATGGAACTTGGGTGTTGATAAGGTGAAAACCATAATCCACCAAAATGGATGATTGATCTTGACAATGACTTGATTCATCCCTTGACCTTTGTTTGCTTGCCTTGTGTGTGATCCCTTATTTGTGGTTGTTGCATTCATGCATTCATGCGCATCATAAAATTCATCACACGAAAATTTCAAGGAACTGAGGTATTATTTGCAAATATTTTTAGACCATGGATTATGGACGATGGAACACTAAGAAGTACAGTTTCAGATGTCCCGACTTGAAAGAGTTAAGGAAGCTAACATCTTTTGTATTAGATCCCTTGGACTTCAAACAACGTCATGGGAAGCTTCTGTCTATCTTGTCTACTGATGTGGTTGAAGAACTCTTAAGTGTATTAGTGCACTTCTATGATCCTCTTTACCGTTGCTTCACTTTCCCAGATTATCAGCTTGCGCCTACCTTGGAGGAGTATGCACATTTCTTGGGAATACCAGTTTCTAGTAGAGTGCCTTTTAGTGGATTGGAGGAGATTCCCATATCTCATCGTATTGCTGAAGCTCTTCACTTGAAGAAGTCGGAGATAGAGGCTCATTGGGCAAAGAAAGGAGGATTATTTGGGTTGCCATCTGATTTCCTCATCAAAGAAGCTACTGCCTTTGCTCAAGCCGGTAGCGTGGACGCTTTTGAAGCTATCTTTGTGTTGCTCATCTATGGATTAGCTTTGTTCCCTAACATTGACGGTTTTGTTGATGTTAACGCCATTAGACTTTTCTTGATAGGAAATCCTGCACCTACATTGTTGGGTGATATGTACTTCTCTTTGCATCTAAGGAATTCTAAAGGTGGTGGAACTATTGTCTGTTGCATTCCTCTTCTGTATAAGTGGTTTATTTCGCACTTGCCTCAGACACCTGCTTTTATGGAGAACAAACAATGTCTACGGTGGTCTCAGAGACTTATGTCTCTCACTAATGATGATATAGTTTGGTATGATCTTTCTTTGAGAAGTTTGGAGATTATTGATAGTTGTGGTGAATTCTCTAATGTGTCTCTCATTGGTACACAAGGTGGAATTAGCTACAACCCTGCTTTGGATTGTCCTCAACTTGGGTTCCCCTTGAGAGACAAACCTAATAGCATTTTGTTAGAAGGTATTTTCTATCAAGAGGGTAAAGAGTCCCAACTTTTGAAGCAGAAGATTGTGCATGCTTGGCATAATATGCATAGGAAAGGAAGATCTGAGCTTGGTCCGCGCAACTGTGTAGCTTTGGAAGCTTACACTACTTGGGTGAAGAAGAGAGATTTGGAGTTGAAGATGCCTTATCTTTGTGAAAGACCTATGTATATGGTTGTGGTTGAGTCATCAACTCTCCCTAACCAAGATGTAGAGAAGTTGGAAGACGCGCACGCCAAGATGAAACGAGAGAAGGATACGTGGGAAGAGTGTTCCCATGCTTTGAGTAAGAAGCATGAAGAATTGAAGTTGGAGTCTATAGACAAAGATGCACTTATTGAGCTACTTGAAGATCGAGTGACGAAGAGACAAAGAGAGGCGGAGGTTTCATCTTCTAGCATGCCTCAGCCTTCCGTTGCTTGGAAGAAGATTGTTGATCAACTCGTCCTGGAGAAGACTCAGATGAAGGCTTCTTTTGAGACCGAGATTCGAAGCATTCGAAGGAAGTACGCGCCTACAGCCAGATCTTCTGACATTGTTGTTAGGGATCCTTAGAATGACTAGTCTTCTTTTCTCTTGTATTTTTCATTTGATTTCTGAAATTGTACTCAGTGTAATCCTTCCAATTATATAAATGAAAAGAGATTTTATGGTCATATCAAATTGTTGCAATTATATATATATATATATATATATATATATATATATATATATACATATATATATATATATATATATATATATATATATATATTTGCAAATAATATAGTAAGTTCCTTAAAAATAAAAATAAATAATCAAGCATTGCATTTCATGCATCATTTGCATAAGCAGGTTTCTCTTTCGCCAGATGTCTCATTGGTGTTTCTTCTGTGCTTCAGCCAAGCTGACTCATCGGTACAACACTCGCGTCAATCACTTCAGAATCATGGAACATCTTGAGCAAGAGAATAGAGACCTAAAAGAGGAGATCTCCCGTCGGACTTCCATTATAGAGTCAATGTTAGCTGCACAGAGCCAGTCTTCTCCAACACCCGCAACTCCTCCTCCTCCTCAGAGGATTGTCATTTCAGAGGTGGCTACCTCTACCATACCTGCTTCCTCTCATTTCGCGCCTGCTATGCTTTCTGGATTCCCGTGGGGAATGCCTCCAAACTTCATGCCTAAAGGTTTTGTACCTACATTTGCTTATATGTTGCATCTAGCCCGGTCATGTTTGTGCCACCGCCCAAAGTGCATACCCTACCTCGTATGGAGGACACCATTTATCATTTCGAGCCATCCGAGGGCCCGGACGTTTATGAGAAAATGGATGAAATGAAAGATCAATTTCTTGAGTTGCGTAAGGAGTTGAAAACGTTGAGAGGTAAGGACCTTTTTGGGAAGAGTGCTACTGAATTATGTCTAGTGTCGAATGTGAAGATTCTGGTGAAGTTCAAAGTGTCTGACTTTGAAAAATACAGGGGGAACACATGTCTGCTCAGTCATTTGGTGATGTATTCCCACAAGATGTCTACCCAAACTGATAACGATCAACTGTTAATCCACTACTTCCAAGACAGTCTGACCGGCACTGCATTAAGATGGTATATGGGGTTGGATAACACAAGCATCCACACTTTCAATGATATGGGAGAAACATTTGTCAAGCAGTATAAGTATAATGTGGATATGGCGCCTGATAGAGACCAGTTGAGGTCTATGTCTCAGAAGGATAAGGATACATTCAAAGAGTATGCACAGAGATGGAAAGAATTAGCTGCTCAGGTCACCCCCCCCCCCTCTAGAGGTGAAGGAGATGACCAAGATCTTCTTGAAGACCCTGAGCTCATTTTATTATGAGCGTATGATTGCCAGTGGCCCCAGTGATTTTACCGAAATGGTAAACATGGGGATGAGGCTTGTAGAAGGCGTCCGAGAAGGACAGTTGTCAAAGGAGGAGGTATCATCTAGTAAGAGATACGGAAGCAGTTTCAGTATAAAAAGGATAGTGAAGCCAACACAATCATTAGTGGGAGGCAGAAGAGGCCTCAGATCAGAAGGAGTCAACCACCCCGTCAACACCATCATCAAGTATCCTCAGTAATTCCCGTTTTCTCAGCAAATCAATCAGCACCAATTCAACAACAACAACATCAACAACAACAACCGCAACAACGAGCAAACACCTACAACAATAACAATACCAACAATCATCAATAACAAACTTTCGAGAGGAAGGAGGTCTCTTTCGACCCAATTCCTATGACTTGTGCAGAACTTTATTCGTCATTGGTTCTCAAGAACCTACTCCAACCAAGGAACCCGCCGCAAATACCTGAACCACTTCCATGGTGGTACAAGCCTGACCTCCGTTATGCTTTTCATCAAGGAGAACCCGGACATGACATTGAGAACTGTTATCCGCTTAAATATGAAGTTCAGAAGCTAGTAAATAGTGGAATGGTGTCCTTTGAGGACCGTGCATCTAATGTGAAAGAAAATCCACTGCCAGCCCATGGAAATTCATCTGTTAATATGGTAGACGGCTGTCCTGGGGAGTTCAAAGTGTTTGATGTCCGTTTTATCCGGAGGTCCTTAGTAAGAATGCATAAGGACATTTATATGGTAAGGGATTGTGAGCATGACCATGATGGTTGTGCTATCTGCAGTGTCAATCCAAGAGGTTGTGAGATTGTGAAAAGAGACATCCACCAGTTGATGGATGAGGGTACGATTCAGATGGTTCAATCCCGTTATGTAGATGACAATGTGAATGTGATCGTACCAGTGATTAAGAACCCCGAGAGGGTGGTGATTCAGTATGACAACAGTAATAGTAACAGTTGTAGCACCTCAAATTTGCACCTATCATTGTACATATCATTTCATGTTAGGTCATAACATATCATAACCCATTGCATAGCATTTGCATTGTTCCTCAGTTGCCTCAAGAGCAAGCAAGCAAGAATTAGGTCAAACTGATCAGGAGATCAGTCTACCAATCAAGCCAAGGTGTTTCTCAAGGAATCAAGGTCCTAGGGTTTGACCAACAAGTTTTCATGCCTTGGGGGTCTTTTTGAAGTGTTCAAGTCAAGGGTTGAAGCCTCAGAGGTCAGCAGTCAGTGCACAACCAGGTCAAAACCCTAAACAGTCAACAATCAATCAAAGCAGTGGATGGTGGCCATTCTTGTGGAATTTGGGCACCATGGTCAATAATCAAGAGTTCATATGACTTGTAACATCATTTGAAGTCAAGTTCTCAAAGAATTAGGTTTGGAATTCATCAGAAATACACAGTCAAGTCCAAAAACCCTAGAAGGTCAAAGTTGGTCAACTGTGGTTGATTCTTTGGATTTGATGGATAGAAATGGTTTGAAGGAGCTTATTCATGTCCTAATAGGCCTCATATATCATGGCAATCAATATCATTGAAGAATTTGAAGCAAATCAGAAGATTTCCCAAAATAGAAACTGGACCTGTAATTTTAACTGCCAAAAATAGAAACTTCTTGATCCTCAACTTGCATCATGATACAAGCTCCAAATGAATTTTTGCCCAACATGAAAGTTGAAGATCTTGTTCTCCCATTTTCAAAAAGTCCAAGAACTCTCAAATCCCATGTATGGTTGTCAAGATATGATCAAATCATTTTCATCAATTTGTGAACTTCAAAGGACCATATCTCCCAAACCATAAGGCCAAATTTGGTGGGGTTTTTTCCTACAAACCACATTTTTCATCCTCTTTCCAAAAATATAAACTTCATGACCTAAAACCTTGCCAATCAAAATGGCATTTTTGGACCTATTCTTTTAAAAATCAAAGTTTGACTCAAAGTTGACTTTTTGATCTAATGACTTTTTGCACAATTGGCCAATTGGGATTCACTCTATACCATATTTGTGACATGTTCCAATTCCAAAACCATGTTCATTTCATCATTACATCATCATTATGGACCAAATTGCAAGATGGACAAATGGTGCAAATAGCTTCACAAATGCAAGGCAAGCTAGCAGGTCATGTGCAAATCATAAAACAGCAAATTGGGCAGTCATTCTGCAGCTGGCCAAGGCCCAAATCGTGCAGGAACATACACCTCTCTTTCCACTCATGCCAAAATTAGTAATTTGCAATTTGTTTTCTTTAAGCTAAGCAAGCTTAACATTGGATTAGAGGACCTAAAACAGACCATATAAAGGATATTTTCTGTTGTTTCCAAGCCCTAGCGGCAGCTATCAGTCACAGAACTTCTCATTCTCTCAAATATTCTCATCTTGCATTTTGGAATTTTTTTGGTTCAAACCTTCAAAGGAATCGACCCTTGCTCAGTTGCCCTTGCCTTTGCCATCATTTTGGGAGCTGTTGGGAGCCTTGAACCTTGACTGTAACAGCATTTGCATGAGCTGGTTTTCCAAGCTTCAATAATGGTGAAACACGATTTGGTTGCTTCCAAGCCTTGCTGAGCACATTCCCTTCGAGTGTCCTTCATTCCAAAGCTTGGTGAATTTCTGTTTCAGCTTATATCACTCCAAACGATACTGTTCCATTGAGTTCTCAAAGACAAGTAAGTTTTTCGACCATCTTTTTTCTCCAAACCATGTTGTGTTTCTGGTAGAATGTTCATTACTAAGTCCATTGCTATTTATATCATGCTAATTGGTTGAGTATGCTGGAAGATTTGCTGATTTGAAATTTGATGTATGAGTGCATTTGCCTTCGATTCATGATGGATATAGTGTTTTAGGGAAAACCATGCTTGGATTCTTAAAGTATGTTGAATGCTGATGAGGTTGGTGTATATGATTTCTGTTTCTGGGTGAATTCTTCATGGTCGAATTTGTATGGTGGTGATAATACCCTGTTGCTCATGCCTTTAAATCTGTCTAGAATTCGCATGAAATTGAGTGTGTTAGTGACTAGCTGATGTCTGCATGAGTTTATTTGCCATGCTGAATGAGTATTTTCTTGCTGGAAATTTCGGGATGAATAGTTGAAAACCGTGTGTGTTTGCTGCGTTTGATTCTGGGTGTATTGGCATACTGGTTTTCTCTTTTTCTGTTTACTGTAGCGTGGCCATTTAAATTGTAGGGTAATACATATTGCTGTGCTTGTTTTTTTGTTTTAAAAAAAAGAGAGGAGGAATATTCTAATAGGTGGTGATTTATATGCTGTTGCTGTTTTTCCACTGTGCGTATTGGTTTTCAAGTATTGGTTTTCAAAGGTTTCCATTGGTCATTAGTGCCTTGCCTACTATGGGCTATGCATTTTGGACGCGGACCCTACTGTTTGGGATTTAAAATCCCATTAGGTTGGCATTGCTGTTGTTCTGTTCTTTTACGTGGCCGGTGGGGATTTGTTGTGAAGGCATTTTCGGCTACATATGAAGCATAAGCATTTAATTCTGGCTTTCATTTCAAACATATTAGGCATTTGTTTTCTTGTAGCCATGCTTTTTTTTCAGAATTGTAGAGTAGCTTTTCCTGTGCATGTTAGCTGTTGAGGTTTATGTTATTTGATTGGGGTAGCACCGCTGTACATGTCAGTTCTTAGAGAGATATTTCATTTGTTATGGCAACAGTGGACCAACAACAGCATGTACCGTTTCTTTTCTTGTCTGCTGTACTGCCAAACACTGCCATGCATTTATTGCTGTCTTGCCGTGTACCGTGGGTCCTACTTAATGACCAGGACGCAAGCCACCAAGTGGAGCGCTGGGACCTTGTGTACAGCAGTGCGTTTCTTTTTCTGTTTTTTTCTTTTTTCTTTTTTTTAATAATTATTAGATGACCATTATTTAATTCAATTTATTTTGGCAATGTTTGTTCCAATTTATTCCTCAACTTGCCAAATTCATTTTTAATTCATTTCAGCTCCAAAAATTCTGATTTTTTTTTGCATCATGTCCATGAGAGTGTCTAGTATTTGTTTGTGATTTTTAATTAATTTTCCATTGGCTGGATTTTAATTGATAATTATTTTCCCAACATGTATGCAATAATGATATCTCTTGCCATTCCAATTGTGAAATAATGATGTTATATCCATTGCCTTTGAAATTTTTTGTGATGAAACTAGACATGTTCACCTTCATTTTGGTATAAAGTTTGTGGATTTCCCATTTGTGGTTTGCTGGTTATGATTTTTTGAAGTTATGTGTCACATTTGGTGTCATACCATGATCATGCATGTTCCCTAATTTTGTTGACATATTTCCCTACATCCAAATGATCCCAAATTTTGCATTAATGTTCCTTCACATGTCTATTTCATGTATGAATTTTCTTGGAATTAATCTTGCTGTTTTCCATTTGATTGAGAATTTTCTTCCATGCTTAGTCATTTGTTGACTTTTTGTGATACACCTTGCCATTTCCCTTGTGAAATCCTCACATCATATTGTATGTCCATGAATTTTCATATGTGATAACTAGATTCTTTGAGCTTTGCATTGGTGTTAATCTCATTCATTTCTCTTCTGTTTTCAATTTGATATGATTTTTTGAAGTTGACCCATGCTTGTTGACTTTCATTGTGCATACTTGAATTTGGTTTGACTTCATGATTTTAATTGACTGCCTTCCTCTCATCCAAATGCCATGAAATTTTACATGTCTACCATGTTAGATGTTAGGATTGAGTGTGATTTATTTGATGATTTTTGAAATTGTTTGGGTTGACTTTTGATGCAAGTCATTCTGTTGACTTTTGTGTGCTTCCCTTTGCCTTATTTTGACTTCAAATGTTCATGAAATGATCATAATGCATGATTTGAATGTGGGCCCAATTGTGTTTGCTTCCTAATTGTTTGACCTTGACTTTGGTTGACTTTTACTTGCTGCTTTGACTTTTTCTTTCATCTTTGACCCTAGGCTAGCCCTAGTGGTCCTTTGGACTTATGTTGAGTTCATCTGTTTCAGGTTGAGCATAGTGCTTCCAAGATCATACCAATTTGATTGATGTTTGTTTGTCTATATTGTGCTAACCTTTTGGTTTTGTAGGTGACTCATGTGTTTGAGTCTTACTTTGCACAGTTGACCTTCTGTAGTTGACTGTTTATCCATTCCTGTTGGTTTTAACTTTGAAACTGTTTACTGATTGGTTTGACTTTTTCAGGTACCTTAGTTGCTTAAGTTCTCTGAACTTGCTTTGCTTTGCTTTTTAGCATTTGCTTTGAGGTATAAACCTTTCTTCTTCATGTAGTCTGGAGACCCGGTCTGTTATTTGACCGGGCAAACTGTCTGAAGTCCTCCTTAAGAGGCAATGCCTGTGTTTGTTTACTTTGTCCCTGTACAGAGTCAAAGACCTCCTAAGTGAAGAGGCAATTGGTGGAAGGTAGGGATATGCAGTCTATCCCCCACTATTCAGTGTGTCTTCTGTCTTGCTCACACCACTGTGTTGATGCATTTCAGATAAAAACCCAAGATCTTGTGCAATTGCACAGTTGAGTCAGTTTTAAATGTGTAGAAGGGTTCCCACTTTCTGAACCCACACATTCTTGTCAAATGCTCTCCCAGGCCAGGGATAGAAGCAATGAGGCACACCCCTCATCTCCTTTCATCTGCTTCACCTTAGCCTCTCAATGGCAAGGTTAAGAGCACACTTACCTCATTCCAGTTGGCCCTAGTGCCTAACCCTTGATGTTTGAGCCCCCTTGTTGGTGTGTTTATTTTATGCTGTATGTGTTTGTGATTGCTTTGTTTGCCTCTCTAGGTTTAGTTTAGGCTTGCCCTTGTGCAATAGGTTTGTGCTTGACTTGCTTCCTGTGCAAGTCAAGTCTGTGTGGCTTACTCCCTTGTGTGAGCCATACTTAGAGTTGTTCGGCCGAACTACGGCAACTCTGATTCTCATGTTCAGATGAGATACGTAGGCACGAGACGCGATGTCTTGCCGAGTTGGACTAACCACTAACACTAACTCTTTTCTCTCACCCCTGTGTGATTGAGATCTCTCTTTTCTCTCGCCCTCGTTGCGATTGAGACTCCCCTTTCTCTTGCTCTAGTTGCAATTGAGACTTTGTTTTTTTCCTGTGTCTGTTCAGGATAGGTTGGCCCTTGTGCCATTTAGCTAGAAACCTTAACTTAGGGTTGACTTTTGCATGACAACATCTAGGCTCGAGTCGTAGTCTCCCTAGAGTTGTGTCTCCCTCTGTTATCTGGTTAGGCTAGATCCTTGTCCCTGCGTAGGGGAACTACATCGCCCTGATCTTCACACCAGATGAAGTATGTAGGCAGGAGATTGAGCTGATCTCTCCGGGCGGCCTTTTCTTTTCTTTTGTGTTTGTTTGACAGTTATAGGCTGAGTCCCCGACTCCCTATCTATCTGTTGTGTTGTTTAGGTTCGGATGTCAATGTAAGTCCAGTGATTGGCATTTGGGCTCCATGTTTGCCTCTTTGCGTGTGTTTTAGGTTCGGATGCTGACATAAGTCCAGTGATTGGCAGTCGGGCTCCACGTTTGCCTTTGTCTTGTTTTGTTTGTGTGCGTGTCAGCCGAGCTACGAATGCTCTGATTCTTCTCTCGTCCGAGAAGATACGTATGCATAGGATGCGATATCCTAGCGAGCATGTGTTGTCTCCCCAGTCCGAACTACTTCGACTCTGATGTCTATGCCCGATAGACTAAGTAGGCCCAGGATGCGACATCCTGCCGAGTCAGTTTCAGTCAGTCTCTTTCGTTTCTTTCAGCCAGTGTGTGCGAGTTTTGAGCAGTGTTTAGCAACCAATATTCTTTCCTTTTGTGCGTGGATCCCGTAGAGTACTACGGATGCGTAGGGTGCCTAATACCTTCCCTTCGCATAACCGACTCCCGAAACCATTCCTCTTTGGTCGCGAGACCATGTTCTTTTCCAGGTTTACTTCGAGCGTTTCCTTTCCCTCTTTTGGGATAAATAACGCACGGTGGCGGCTCTGTTGTTCTTTCTTTTCCCGCCGGTTTTTCGCGCGATGCGACAGCTGGCGACTCTGCTGGGGACGTAGAGAAGTTGACCTATGCTGGTCCATCTTCCCTGAGCGAGTCTCTCCTAGCGCTCTCTAGGATTAGGGTTTTGGTTGCTTTATTGCTTATTGTATTTTATTGCATTCATTGTATATATGTACATGTATTGTTCGCATTGATTGTGTGCATTGATGTTTGCATTTCATATTCATTATTCATTGCTGGCTGGCTGTCTGTTTTCTCTGTGTGGGGGGGAGTCAGTTGAGGTAAAAGGTCCAATACCCAGACCATGAGTGAAAATCTAGGATGATTAGGAATAGAGTGATTCATGGGAAGCGGGTGGTATGGCGCCACTTAGCGGAACATTGATATCACGAGCAGTTCAGACCCTGGTGGGGTACTGTCGTTACATACTTCCGGTGTGTATATGATAGTATTTCCGCGAAAGGTTATTTATGCTGCGTTTCTCTCAGCTTTACCCTGGCCTAGACTACACCCGTGAGTGGGGAAGGGTTATTCATTACAGGTACCGTTGGTGACTATTGGTTCTGATGGTGACTTTCTGTTCAGACAGTGTGATCAGTTAACCCTAAGTTGGATTTATGTTCCGATTTTGACTGAAGCTTCGACCTAGTCAGAGATCGCACAACCAGCCAGCCGTGTCTGCATCATGTGCATCATAGCATATTTATTTTTCAAAAGAAACGCATTGAAAAAAAAAAAAATCGAAAAAATAAAAAAAAAAGAGAAAAAAAAGAAGAAAAAAAACTAATCTCTGCATGCATATCATTTCTCAGGTACATTCCAGAGTTTGTCTACTGATAGAGATGGCAACAGTTCCCGAGTTGAAGCGGAAGACCTGTTCCTATAGTTTCCACCGTGAGCCGTTGACTCCGTTAGTTGAGTTGGGTAGTCTCGTGACAGACGATCGACTGAAGAGTTTCGTTGGGCGGTATGGAGACATCTTGACGGTGTTGAAGACGATAGTGGATCCAGTACCTCTGCAGACACTACTTCAGTTCTATGATCCAGAGCTCAGATGCTTCACATTCCAGGATTACCAGCTTGCACCTACTCTCGAAGAGTATTCCATCCTGTTGAGTATCCCTGTTCAGCATCAGATTCCCTTCTTGAACGTCCCCAAGGAGGTCGACTTCAGATTGATTGCCAGAGCTCTCCGGTTGAGTGTTGAGGAGGTTGGTAAGAATTGGAAGCCCTGTGGGGAAGTTGTTGGTCTGCCGTTGAAATTTCTGTTGAGAGTAGCCAGAGATGAAGCAGAGAAGGGGAATTGGGAAGTTTTTCACGCACAGCTAGCTGCCATGATCTATGGGATCATCCTATTTCCTAGTATGCCGAACTTCATAGACCATGCTGCCATCAGCATTTTCATCAGAGGGAATCCAGTCCCCACGCTCTTAGCAGATACTTACTATGCCATCCACAGTAGGCACGGTAAGGGTGGAGCCATTAGATGCTGCTTACCTCTTCTGTTCAAGTGGTTCATGTCGCTTCTGCCAGCCAGTGGACCATTTGTAGATACCCAGAGCACTCTGAAGTGGACTCAGAGGGTCATGTCGCTCACTTCCTACGACATCAGGTGGCAGTCATACCGGATGGATGTTAAAGATGTTATCTTGAGTTGTGGTGAATTCCGGGGCGTACCACTCATAGGGACCAAGGGTTGCATCAATTACAACCCAGTTCTCTCCCTTCGCCAGCTAGGGTTTGTCATGAGTAAAAGACCACTCGAAGCTGAGATAGCTGAGAGTTTCTGTTTTGAGAAGAAGGATGACCCTGTTAGGTTGGAGCAGATTGGAAAAGCCTGGAGAGATGTTGGAGTGAAGGATGGATCCGTTTTAGGGAAGAAGTTTGCCATTGCCATGCCCGATTACACCGATTGGGTAAAGAAGAGAGTGGAAACTTTGCTGCTTCCCTACGATAGGATGGAGCCGTTGCAAGAGCAACCACCCTTGGTACTTGCTGATAGTGTGCCTGCTGAGCACTATAAGCAAGCCTTGATGGAGAGTCGTCGTCTGAGGGAGAAGGAGCAAGACACTCAGATGGAATTGTACAAAGCTCAGGCCGACAAGCTACACTTGGCCCATCAACTCAGGGAAGTGCAAGGAGAGGATGCTAGCAGAGCAAGGGATAAGAAAAGATCATATGAGGAGATGGAATCCCTGATGGATGCAGAGCACAGGGAATGTCTGAGACTGCAGAGAGCAGAAGTCAATTATCAAAAGAAAATCAGAGACTTGGAGAAGCAACTCAGAGACAAAGACAATCAGTTGAAGAAGGAGATGGAGATGAGACAGAAGTCAGAGGAATATCTTGGAGGAGAAGTCTTAGAGCTGAGAAGACAGTTGAAAGAGAAGATCACTCCTCTATCAGATTGCTCAGAATGTTCACTGTTGATAGACCAGTGTCATTACCTGAAGACCCTCATTCCAGAAGACCGTCTGCCTTAGACTGTATCTTTGTTTGTACCTTTTTGTTGAATCACCTCCAGGCTTGTTGGATGGGATTCATTTGTGTGTAATCCATCTCTTTGGATCTTTTTATTGAGAATCACCTCCAGACTTGTTGGATGGGATTCTTTTTCTTTGTACTCTGTTTTCGAATATTCAGTTGTATGACTATTTTACCCTTATTCATATATAAGGATGTCTGATTTTCCCTGTTGCTCTCTTTTTCCCTGTATCTGTTTGATCTGTTCTTGTAGGTTGCCATCTTTCCAGAATGGGTCAGGCTCTTTGAATGCCTGAGAAATGAGCATCTCATGTGCATCATGCATATCATTAGACATCATAATCATATCATTTGCATAACAGGTGTTCTTGTGCAGTCTTCTTACTGTGGGTTCCTGTGTTCAGGCAGGATAGCTGATCAAAGACAACACCGCTACTCAACGAGGCTCAACCATCAACGCAACATGGATCAAGTACAAGCCGAGTTGGCAGAGATGAGGGCTAGCATGGCCCAGTTCATTCACATGATGCAAGGGGTCGCACAAGGCCAAGAAGAGCTCCGAGCAATGGTCCAGAGGCAAGAAGCCACATTGCCACCGCCCAACCAGCCTCTGCAAGAAGGAAACCCAGTTCCTGAGGTCCCTGCTGCTGCTATTCCCGTCAACGACTATGCTGTAGGTGAAGAGTTGAGGGGTATCCGAGTCAACGGTCAACCGATTGCTCCGGATGTTGTTAGTCCCAGAGTCATCCATGCTCCGGTCCGTAACAGAATTCCAATTGTTGACAGACAGGAGGATTTGTTTACTATGCTCAGTGAAGATGACAACATGTTGGGTAGAAATGATGCGAGAGATCGCAAAGTGGAGGCCCTTGCTGAGAAGATCAGGGCAATGGAATGTCAAAACTCCCTCGGCTTTGACGTTACAAACATGGGATTAGTTGAAGGACTTAGAATCCCACACAAGTTCAAGGCGCCGTCATTTGACAAATACAACGGTACCTCTTGCCCTCGCACCCATGTGCAGGCATACTATAGAAAGATATCCGCATATACAGACGATGAGAAGATGTGGATGTATTTCTTCCAGGACAGTCTATCTGGGGCGTCCTTGGACTGGTATATGGAGTTGAAGCGGGATTCCATCAGATGCTGGAGAGACCTGGGTGAAGCCTTCCTCAGGCAGTACAAGCACAACATGGACATGGCTCCAACCAGAACTCAATTACAAAGCTTATGTCAGAAGAACAATGAAAGTTTCAAAGAGTACGCCCAGAGATGGCGCGAACTTGCTGCAAGAGTTCAACCCCCCATGCTGGAAAGGGAGTTGACTGACATGTTCATTAGCACTCTGCAAGGTGTCTACATGGACCGGATGGGAAGCTGCCCATTCGGAAGTTTTTCCGACGTCGTGATCTGCGGCGAAAGAACTGAGAGCTTGATCAAAGCTGGGAGGATCCACGATACTGGTTCTTCGTCTTCCTCCAAGAAACCCTTCTCTGGGGCACCTCGCCGTAGAGAAGGAGAAACCAATGCTGTACAGCACAGAGGGAGTGCTTACAGAGCCAACAACAGGGACCAGTATCGTCCAATCGCCGCAGTGACCATTCCTGCGCCTCAACCGCGTCCACAACAACAAAGAGTTCAACAACAACCACAACAACCGCAACGACCTCAACCACAGCAACAACAACAGCAACGTCCTTTTCAGCAGAGACAGAGATTGAATCCTGATAGGAGATTTGACCCTCTGCCTATGTCGTACGCAGAACTACTACCCGAGCTACTCCGGTTAGGGTTTGTAGAATTGCGTACAATGGCAACTCCTACTGTGCTGCCACCCGGCTATGATGCCAATGTAAGATGTGACTTTCACTCTGGGGCACCAGGCCACCATACTGAAAGATGTCGGGCGTTTCAGCACAAGGTTCAGGATCTGATTGATTCCAAGACAATCAACTTCTCTCCGGTTCCAAATGTGGTAAACAATCCTATGCCACAGCATGGAAGGCATAGGGTTAATAACATTGAAGATGGAGAAGCTGAAGATCTGGTTGTGAATGTTGAAGATGTCCAGACTTCCTTACTGATTGTCAAGGGCCGATTGTTGAAGGGGGGTGTTGACCCGGGCTGTAATGAAGATTGTGTGGGCTGTTCAGAGGTTGTCAACGGTTGTGACCAGTTGAAGACTGGTATTCAGAGGTTAATGGACGAAGGCTGTCTACAGTTTAGCCGTGCTACCAGAGATAATGGGGCAGTGTCTACTGTCACCATTTTTTATAAGCCGGCTGAAGGAAGAGGACGTGGGGCTGTCAGTACGCCCACTACCAGCAATACTCCGGTTACCATTTCTGCTCCGGTAACCATCCGTGCACCAGTTACTATTGTTGCGCCTGGCAGAAGGCAGAATGAAAATAGTAGGGCCGTGCCCTGGAGTTATGACAACGCCTATCGCCGAGATAGGAGGGCTGGTAACCAGACAAGACCAGTTGCTCAAACACCAGTTACGATCAGTGCTCCTGTGAGGATCCCTGCTGTTACAAGTCCTGTGGTGGACAATGTTGGAGGACAGGGAGGTTTCACAAGGAGTGGACGACTGTTTGCTCCTCAGCCTGTGAGAGATGCTGCTGCTGAGTCATCTGCAAGAGCTAAGGGCAAACAGGCAGTGGTTGACGAAGAACCGGCTCAGAAGGAGGCTGAGGGTTCTTTTCAGAAAGATGTTGAGGAGTTCATGAAGATCATCAAAAAGAGTGACTACAAAATTGTGGATCAGCTCAACCAAACTCCGTCAAAAATCTCGATACTCTCCTTGCTGATGTGTTCTGAGGCACATCGGGACGCCTTGCTGAAAATGCTGAACATGGCATACGTCCCGCAAGAGATATCGGTCAACCAGCTGGAGGGTGTTCTAGCAAACGTGAGTACCAGGCATGGTGTAGGTTTCACTGACCTAGACCTAACGCCTGAGGGCCGTAATCACAACAAGGCCTTGCACATCACTATGGAGTGCAAGGGCGCAGTATTATCTCACGTGCTAGTGGACACCGGGTCGTCCCTGAATGTCCTTCCAAAGCAAATACTGAAGAAGATAGATGTCGAGGGAGTCGTGCTCACTCCCAGTGACCTGATCGTGCGTGCATTCGACGGATCCAAACGTTCTGTGTTTGGTGAAGTCACCTTGCCAGTGAAGATAGGTCCTGAAGTCTTCGACATCGTATTTTATGTGATGGACATTCAGCCTGCTTATAGCTGTTTGTTGGGGCGTCCTTGGATTCACGCCGCTGGAGCAGTCTCGTCAACTCTCCATCAGAAGCTCAAGTATGTCTGGAACGGTCAGATTGTGACCGTCTGCGGTGAAGAGGAGATTCTGGTGAGTCATCTCTCCTCATTCAAGTATGTTGAGGTGGATGGCGAAATCCACGAAACCCTGTGCCAGGCGTTTGAGACTGTGGCGTTGGAAGGTGTAGCTTGTGCAGAGCAGAGGAAGCCAGGTGCTTCAATATCATCGTACAAGCAAGCCAAAGAGGTTGTTGACTCCGGTAAGGCTGAAGGCTGGGGCAAGATGGTTGACTTGCCTGTAAAAGAAGACAAGTTCGGCATTGGGTACGAGCCTCTCGCAGCAGAGCAGCATGTACAAGCAGGTCCGAGCACCTTCACCAGCGCTGGGCTGATGAACCATGGAGACGTCTTTGCTACTGATGGTGAAGATAGTGGTTGTGATTTGGATGTCTGGGTCCGCCCTTGTGCACCAGGCGAGGTCATCAACAATTGGACGGCAGAAGATGTAGTCCAAGTTACTCTACTGACAGAGTAATTTTCTTTTGTTTTTATCATTTTGCATGAAAACCCTACGTTCTGCCCAAGGCGTAGTGGTTCATTGTAGGGCCACATCATGTTCAATGTTTATAAATAAAGGACGTTTTTTTCAATCAAATTTTGAGATCTTTGTCTTTCTATTTTCGGTTTTCCACTTTTTTCAAAAAAAATAAAATGGCAATGTTTTTGTTTTTGTGACTTTATTGAAATCTTTTTCTAAAAAAAAACAAAACATTAAACATGCAGAAGTGATCTTTTGGCACCCACTGTGAACGACTCTGTTATGGCTCAGTATGATTTCAACAATCCCATCTACCAAGCTGAAGAGGAGAGTGAGGAAGACTGTGAACTCCCTGCAGAATTGGTCAGACTACTGAAGCAAGAGGAAAGGATTATCCAACCTCACCAGGAAGAGTTGGAGGTCGTCAATCTGGGTACTGAGGACGCCAGAAAGGAGATCAAGATTGGGGCTGCTTTAGAAGACTCTGTCAAGAGGAGGCTAATCGAGATGCTGAGAGAATATGTGGAAATATTCGCCTGGTCATACCAAGATATGCCGGGTCTGGATACAGACATTGTGATGCATCGGCTACCTCTCAGGGAAGAGTGCCCGTCGGTTAAGCAGAAGCTTCGCAGAACAAGTCCTGATATGGCTGTCAAGATCAAGGAAGAGGTTCAAAAGCAGTGGGACGCAGGTTTCCTAGCTGTCACCAGTTACCCACCGTGGGTTGCCAACATTGTTCCCGTGCCGAAGAAGGATGGCAAAGTCAGAATGTGTGTCGATTACCGAGACTTGAACAGGGCGAGTCCGAAAGATGATTTCCCATTACCTCACATTGATGTATTGGTAGATAATACGGCTCAATCCTCGGTATTCTCTTTCATGGACGGTTTCTCAGGCTACAATCAGATCAAGATGGCGCCAGAGGACATGGAAAAGACGACATTCATTACACCTTGGGGCACGTTCTGCTATAAGGTTATGCCATTTGGGCTGAAGAATGCCGGTGCTACCTATCAGAGGGCAATGACGACTCTCTTTCATGACATGATGCACAACGAAATCGAAGTGTACGTGGATGATATGATTGCGAAGTCGCAGACGGAAGAGGAGCACCTGGTAAATTTGCAGAAGTTGTTTGACAGACTGGTCAAGTTCAAACTGAGGCTGAATCCGAACAAGTGCACGTTTGGGGTAAGATCCGGGAAGCTCTTAGGCTTCATTGTCAGTGAAAAAGGGATTGAGGTTGATCCAGCTAAAGTCAAAGCTATTCAAGAAATGCCTGAACCAAAGACGGAAAAGCAAGTCCGTGGGTTTTTAGGGAGGTTGAACTACATTGCAAGGTTCATATCTCATCTAACGGCCACATGTGAACCAATTTTCAAACTACTCAGAAAGAATCAGGCGATCAAATGGAATGATGACTGTCAGGAAGCTTTTGACAAAATCAAAGAATACTTGCAAAACCCTCCAATCCTTATCCCTCCAGTTCCAGGGAGACCACTGATCATGTACCTTTCAGTCACCGAGACTTCGATGGGGTGTGTATTGGGTCAGCATGACGAGTCTGGTCGAAAAGAGCATGCCATATACTACCTGAGCAAAAAGTTTACCGACTGTGAAACAAGATATTCACTGCTCGAGAAAACTTGCTGTGCTTTGGCCTGGGCTGCTCGCCGACTAAGGCAGTATATGTTGAACCATACTACTCTGTTGATTTCTAGGATGGATCCTGTGAAATACATCTTTGAGAAGCCAGCTCTCACCGGACGTGTTGCCCGTTGGCAGATGATCTTAACCGAGTATGACATTCAGTACACGTCTCAGAAGGCCATCAAAGGTAGTATTCTGTCAGACTATCTCGCCGAACAACCGATCGACGACTATCAGCCTATGATGTTTGAATTCCCTGATGAAGACATCATGTATCTGAAGACGAAAGACTGTGAAGAGCCGCTTGTTGAGGAGGGACCGGATCCTGATGACAAGTGGACACTGATGTTCGATGGGGCTGTGAATATGAACGGTAATGGTGTTGGGGCAGTGTTGATCAATCCCAAAGGTGCTCATATACCTTTTTCTGCCAGATTGACATTCGACGTCACCAACAATGAAGCTGAGTACGAGGCTTGTATCATGGGGATAGAAGAAGCCATTGATCTGAGGATCAAAACACTTGATATATTTGGAGATTCAGCTTTAGTGATCAATCAGGTCAATGGAGATTGGAATACGAATCAGCCACATTTGATTCCGTACAGAGATTACACCAGAAGAATACTGACGTTCTTCAAGAAGGTGAAGTTGTATCACGTCCCGCGAGACGAGAATCAGATGGCTGATGCCTTGGCCACTTTATCTTCCATGATAAAGGTTCATTGGTGGAATCATGTGCCACATGTTGTTGTGAATCGACTTGAGAGGCCTGCATATGTGTTTGCAGCCGAGTCTGTTAATGCTATTGATGATAAGCCGTGGTATTATGACATCAAGAACTTCCTCAAGACTCAAGAGTATCCTGAGGGTGCGTCGAAGAACGATAAGAAGACCCTGAGAAGGCTGGCTGGAAGCTTTTATCTGAATCAGGATGATGTGCTATACAAGAGGAACTTTGACATGGTCTTGCTCAGATGCGTGGATAGACACGAAGCAGACATGTTAATGCAAGAAGTGCACGAGGGTTCGTTTGGTACCCACGCTGGTGGTCACGCAATGTCGAAGAAATTGCTTAGAGCCGGATATTACTGGATGACTATGGAATCCGATTGCTTCAAATATGCTCGGAAATGCCATAAGTGTCAAATCTATGCCGACAAGGTGCATGTACCACCAAGCCCGTTGAATGTCATGAACTCGCCTTGGCCGTTCGCCATGTGGGGCATCGACATGATTGGAAGGATTGAACCAACTGCTTCTAATGGACATCGCTTCATCTTGGTTGCGATTGATTACTTCACCAAATGGGTGGAAGCAGCTTCTTATGCCAACGTCACCAAACAAGTGGTTGCCCGGTTCATCAAGAAAGAAATCATCTGTCGTTATGGAGTCCCTGAGAGAATCATCACTGACAATGGTTCGAATCTCAACAACAAAATGATGAAAGACTTGTGCAGAGATTTCAAGATCGAACATCACAATTCTTCTCCTTACAGACCAAAGATGAATGGTGCTGTGGAGGCGGCAAACAAGAATATCAAGAAGATTGTGCAAAAGATGGTCGTTACGTACAAAGATTGGCACGAGATGTTGCCTTTCGCTTTGCATGGATACCGTACCTCAGTACGTACGTCGACCGGGGCAACCCCCTACTCCCTTGTGTATGGTATGGAAGCAGTCCTACCAGTTGAAGTGGAGATCCCTTCTCTGAGGATATTATTAGATGTCAAGCTGGACGAAGCCGAGTGGATTCGTACAAGGTTTAATGAGTTAAGCCTTATCGAAGAGAGACGGTTGGCAGCTGTTTGCCATGGGCAGTTGTATCAGAGAAGGATGAAACGAGCCTTTGATCAGAAAGTGCGTCCTCGAACATTTCAAACTGGCGATCTAGTTTTGAAGAGGATCCTTCCTCCCGGTACAGATAACAGGGGCAAGTGGACTCCTAATTACGAGGGTCCATATGTTGTGAAGAAGGTCTTCTCCGGTGGAGCCTTGATGCTTACAACTATGGACGGTGAAGATTTTCCTTCCCCTGTCAACTCAGATGTAGTCAAAAAATACTTCGCGTAAATTGACCCGCTGGACAAAAAGAACAAAATAGTCCAGGCAAAAATGGGCATCCCGGCGAACCAAAAACAGAAAGAAAAGGTTCGGGCAAAAGTTAGGGATAAAAATTGAAAAAAACTTGTACACCCGGTAAGTCGAAAACCCGCAAGGGCGGCTTAGGCAAAAATGGGTATCCCGGTGGATTGAAAACCCGAAAGGGCGATCCAGGCAAAAGAGGGATTAAAGCGAAGACTACAGTCTGAGTTATCTGTACTTCGTCATGCTTCGTCAGCTACCATCTCGACAGATGTGATCGGTCCAGTCAGTCTTCTCAGAAAGCAAGGAATTGGGAGGAAACTGATGATCTATGAGTTATAATAGAGTTGGGAAATAGTGGATGCCGTGTTCACATTGCCATTAGGATAGTTTATTTTCCTTTTGTGCGCAATTACCTCTTTCTAGGAATTGCTTCCCAATGTATTTGCCTCTTCAGGCACATTTTCAATCAATAAAAGTCGTTATTCAGATAAATTGCTCTCCTGTTTTTACTTTTACTGTTTTGTTTGCAAAAAACGTCCGAATTTTTGATAAACATTGCATCTAAAAACATGAAGGCTAAACAATGACGTGCAGAAAGATTAAAACATTTGAAAATCATTTTGAATGTTGAGGACACTTGAGCGTATCTTGTCCATGTACTCCCTGGGGCATCTGTCGTTCCGATTCGCAGGTCGTCACCTGTGAGTATTCTCCCCGGTAAGGTCGTCGCCTGTGAGCACTCTCCAGCAGTGCTTTCCCCAGACAGAATCATTACCCTAGTCTATGGATTGTTCAAGCCTTCCCCAGCGAAGCAGTCATTTCTCCAGCGGAGATTATCCTACCAGAGGATTGGATGAGTTATCGTGGCAGATCGATATCCGCATCCCCAGCTGAGTTGGTTTCTACTCGTGAATATTGTGGGTCGTCCCCGGCGGAGTAGCAGTTATTCCCCAAAGCAGTCTGTTTTATCTGAGGGTTGCATGAAGCCTCATCCCCAAAGAGTCGTATGTTTTAGCTTCCCCAGCGGAGTTTTTATTTCCCCAAGCGGAATTTTTGTGGATTGATTGGGCTGTCCCCAGCAGGTTTCCTTTTGCTTTCCCCTAGCAGAGTTGATTCATTTCTCTCCAACAAAGTTGCTTCATTACTCCCCAGCGAGTTGCCTTGTCTTCCCCTAGTGGATTTGTTTTGTTGGCTACCCAGCAGCGGTTTGTATTGCTTCCCCCAGTGGATTTATCTTGAAGATTCCTCAGCACAGTCGTCCTGTGTATCTCTCCCCGCAGAGTTCTTATCATATTGCATTGCATATAGTAATCATTGCATCCTCAAAATTGCGTAGCATTTCCATTCCATATGGAGCATTACGCCGTAGAAAAATTCAAACATATGCATTCATGTGTTCGAAACCACATCAGACCGTATTCCCCGGCAGAGGCGGATCATATTTGTTCAACATCAGCACAGCAAGTCTGCTACAGTTGCTACAGACAGCATTCAGAATTGATTATCCCCACAGAGGTATTTCATCACCCGATGGTGACAGAGGTTTATTTCCTCACCCGATGGCGACAAATAGTCTGTTTCTCCCCAGTGAGATTCCCAGCAAGTGATCAGCCTTGCTTCAACATATCAGATTTGTTTCTTGTGATACCAGTAAGTGTCATGTCAACACCCAAGTGTGTCATTCTTTTTTGGTGTCGGTAAACGCCATTGCTTCGGTGTCGGTAAACATCGAGTCGTTCCACCCAGTCATCGGTAAATGTCTGGTCATTCTTTTTTGATGTCGGTAAACATCATCCTTCGGTGTCGGTAAACATCGAGTCGTTCCATCCCAGTCATCGGTAAATGTCTGGTCATTTTTGGTGTCGGTAAACGCCATTGCTTCGGTGTCGGTAAACATCGAGTCTTTCCTTCAGTCATCGGTAAATGTCTGATAATCCCCAACAGAAATCCCCAGTAGAGTCATCGGTAAATGTCCTACCTGGTTTTCAGTGGCAAATATTTGTTTGTCTCTTCCCAATAAATTCCTCATTCCCAGTCATCGGTAAATGTCTGGTCATTCTTTTGATGTCGGTAAACATCATCTTTCGATGTCGGTAAACATCGTGTCTCACCCAGTCATCGATAAATGTCTGGTCATTCTTTTGATGTCGGTAAACATCATCTTTCGATGTCGGTAAACATCGTGTCTCACCCAGTCATCGGTAAATGTCTGGTCATTCTTTTGATGTCGGTAAACATCATCTTTCGATGTCGGTAAACATCGTGTCTCACCCAGTTATCGGTAAATGTCTGGTCATTCTTTTGATGTCGGTAAACATCATCTTTCGATGTCGGTAAACATCGTGTCTCACCCAGTCATCGGTAAATGTCTGGTCATGTCTTTGTTTCTCTTGTTAATAAAATCAGAATCCCCAGAAGTCGTCGGTAAACGTCTTGTCTGGTATCACCACAAAGATTTTGTTCCTCCCCAAGCGGAGATGCCATCGGTAAATGGCCCAGTTTCTTCGATATCGGTAAATATCGAATTCCCAGTTGCAGCAGCCATCGGTAAATGGTCTTGCTAAGTTGACATCGGTAAATGTCCAATTTCTTTGAAGCCACCATCGGTAAATGGTCTTGCTTCTTTTCTACATCAAATTTGTTTCCCAGCCGCCATCGGTAAATGGTCTGGCTGAAGTTGATATTGGTAAATATCAAGGTCCCAGTTTTAACCATCGGTAAATGGTTTGGTTTTTCAGAAGTTTGTTTTCTCCAGCCGCCATCGGTAAATGGTCGTGCTGAAGTTGATATCGGTAAATATCAAGGTTCCAGTTTCTTCAACCATCGGTAAATGGTTTTGCTTTTCTGAAGCTGTCAGGCAGTTTGTCATCGGTAAATGACGTGGTTCTCCTGTATTTTATCCAGTCGGTGCAAATTTCTACGGTTCTTTTGTATTCAATCCCTGTTTACCCTGAAAGTCTGACAGCAATCGCTATCATCCGTTCGGGTTCCCAGCTGATTGAATAGGGGCAGCTGTAGCACCTCAAATTTGCACCTATCATTGTACATATCATTTCATGTTAGGTCATAACATATCATAACCCATTGCATAGCATTTGCATTGTTCCTCAGTTGCCTCAAGAGCAAGCAAGCAAGAATTAGGTCAAACTGATCAGGAGATCAGTCTACCAATCAAGCCAAGGTGTTTCTCAAGGAATCAAGGTCCTAGGGTTTGACCAACAAGTTTTCATGCCTTGGGGGTCTTTTTGAAGTGTTCAAGTCAAGGGTTGAAGCCTCAGAGGTCAGCAGTCAGTGCACAACCAGGTCAAAACCCTAAACAGTCAACAATCAATCAAAGCAGTGGATGGTGGCCATTCTTGTGGAATTTGGGCACCATGGTCAATAATCAAGAGTTCATATGACTTGTAACATCATTTGAAGTCAAGTTCTCAAAGAATTAGGTTTGGAATTCATCAGAAATACACAGTCAAGTCCAAAAACCCTAGAAGGTCAAAGTTGGTCAACTGTGGTTGATTCTTTGGATTTGATGGATAGAAATGGTTTGAAGGAGCTTATTCTGTCTATCTTGTCTACTGATGTGGTTGAAGAACTCTTAAGTGTATTAGTGCACTTCTATGATCCTCTTTACCGTTGCTTCACTTTCCCAGATTATCAGCTTGCGCCTACCTTGGAGGAGTATGCACATTTCTTGGGAATACCAGTTTCTAGTAGAGTGCCTTTTAGTGGATTGGAGGAGATTCCCATATCTCATCGTATTGCTGAAGCTCTTCACTTGAAGAAGTCGGAGATAGAGGCTCGTTGGGCAAAGAAAGGAGGATTATTTGGGTTGCCATCTGATTTCCTCATCAAAGAAGCTACTGCCTTTGCTCAAGCCGGTAGCGTGGACGCTTTTGAAGCTATCTTTGTGTTGCTCATCTATGGATTAGCTTTGTTCCCTAACATTGACGGTTTTGTTGATGTTAACGCCATTAGACTTTTCTTGATAGGAAATCCTGCACCTACATTGTTGGGTGATATGTACTTCTCTTTGCATCTAAGGAATTCTAAAGGTGGTGGAACTATTGTCTGTTGCATTCCTCTTCTGTATAAGTGGTTTATTTCGCACTTGCCTCAGACACCTGCTTTTATGGAGAACAAACAATGTCTACGGTGGTCTCAGAGACTTATGTCTCTCACTAATGATGATATAGTTTGGTATGATCTTTCTTTGAGAAGTTTGGAGATTATTGATAGTTGTGGTGAATTCTCTAATGTGTCTCTCATTGGTACACAAGGTGGAATTAGCTACAACCCTGCTTTGGATTGTCCTCAACTTGGGTTCCCCTTGAGAGACAAACCTAATAGCATTTTGTTAGAAGGTATTTTCTATCAAGAGGGTAAAGAGTCCCAACTTTTGAAGCAGAAGATTGTGCATGCTTGGCATAATATGCATAGGAAAGGAAGATCTGAGCTTGGTCCGCGCAACTGTGTAGCTTTGGAAGCTTACACTACTTGGGTGAAGAAGAGAGATTTGGAGTTGAAGATGCCTTATCTTTGTGAAAGACCTATGTATATGGTTGTGGTTGAGTCATCAACTCTCCCTAACCAAGATGTAGAGAAGTTGGAAGACGCGCACGCCAAGATGAAACGAGAGAAGGATACGTGGGAAGAGTGTTCCCATGCTTTGAGTAAGAAGCATGAAGAATTGAAGTTGGAGTCTATAGACAAAGATGCACTTATTGAGCTACTTGAAGATCGAGTGACGAAGAGACAAAGAGAGGCGGAGGTTTCATCTTCTAGCATGCCTCAGCCTTCCGTTGCTTGGAAGAAGATTGTTGATCAACTCGTCCTGGAGAAGACTCAGATGAAGGCTTCTTTTGAGACCGAGATTCGAAGCATTCGAAGGAAGTACGCGCCTACAGCCAGATCTTCTGACATTGTTGTTAGGGATCCTTAGAATGACTAGTCTTCTTTTCTCTTGTATTTTTCATTTGATTTCTGAAATTGTACTCAGTGTAATCCTTCCAATTATATAAATGAAAAGAGATTTTATGGTCATATCAAATTGTTGCAATTATATATATATATATATATATATATATATATATATACATATATATATATATATATATATATATATATATATATATATATTTGCAAATAATATAGTAAGTTCCTTAAAAATAAAAATAAATAATCAAGCATTGCATTTCATGCATCATTTGCATAAGCAGGTTTCTCTTTCGCCAGATGTCTCATTGGTGTTTCTTCTGTGCTTCAGCCAAGCTGACTCATCGGTACAACACTCGCGTCAATCACTTCAGAATCATGGAACATCTTGAGCAAGAGAATAGAGACCTAAAAGAGGAGATCTCCCGTCGGACTTCCATTATAGAGTCAATGTTAGCTGCACAGAGCCAGTCTTCTCCAACACCCGCAACTCCTCCTCCTCCTCAGAGGATTGTCATTTCAGAGGTGGCTACCTCTACCATACCTGCTTCCTCTCATTTCGCGCCTGCTATGCTTTCTGGATTCCCGTGGGGAATGCCTCCAAACTTCATGCCTAAAGGTTTTGTACCTACATTTGCTTATATGTTGCATCTAGCCCGGTCATGTTTGTGCCACCGCCCAAAGTGCATACCCTACCTCGTATGGAGGACACCATTTATCATTTCGAGCCATCCGAGGGCCCGGACGTTTATGAGAAAATGGATGAAATGAAAGATCAATTTCTTGAGTTGCGTAAGGAGTTGAAAACGTTGAGAGGTAAGGACCTTTTTGGGAAGAGTGCTACTGAATTATGTCTAGTGTCGAATGTGAAGATTCTGGTGAAGTTCAAAGTGTCTGACTTTGAAAAATACAGGGGGAACACATGTCTGCTCAGTCATTTGGTGATGTATTCCCACAAGATGTCTACCCAAACTGATAACGATCAACTGTTAATCCACTACTTCCAAGACAGTCTGATCGGCACTGCATTAAGATGGTATATGGGGTTGGATAACACAAGCATCCACACTTTCAATGATATGGGAGAAACATTTGTCAAGCAGTATAAGTATAATGTGGATATGGCGCCTGATAGAGACCAGTTGAGGTCTATGTCTCAGAAGGATAAGGATACATTCAAAGAGTATGCACAGAGATGGAAAGAATTAGCTGCTCAGGTCACCCCCCCCTCTAGAGGTGAAGGAGATGACCAAGATCTTCTTGAAGACCCTGAGCTCATTTTATTATGAGCGTATGATTTCCAGTGGCCCCAGTGATTTTACCGAAATGGTAAACATGGGGATGAGGCTTGTAGAAGGCGTCCGAGAAGGACAGTTGTCAAAGGAGGAGGTATCATCTAGTAAGAGATACGGAAGCAGTTTCAGTATAAAAAGGATAGTGAAGCCAACACAATCATTAGTGGGAGGCAGAAGAGGCCTCAGATCAGAAGGAGTCAACCACCCCGTCAACACCATCATCAAGTATCCTCAGTAATTCCCGTTTTCTCAGCAAATCAATCAGCACCAATTCAACAACAACAACATCAACAACAACAACCGCAACAACGAGCAAACACCTACAACAATAACAATACCAACAATCATCAATAACAAACTTTCGAGAGGAAGGAGGTCTCTTTCGACCCAATTCCTATGACTTGTGCAGAACTTTATTCGTCATTGGTTCTCAAGAACCTACTCCAACCAAGGAACCCGCCGCAAATACCTGAACCACTTCCATGGTGGTACAAGCCTGACCTCCGTTATGCTTTTCATCAAGGAGAACCCGGACATGACATTGAGAACTGTTATCCGCTTAAATATGAAGTTCAGAAGCTAGTAAATAGTGGAATGGTGTCCTTTGAGGACCGTGCATCTAATGTGAAAGAAAATCCACTGCCAGCCCATGGAAATTCATCTGTGAATATGGTAGACGGCTGTCCTGGGGAGTTCAAAGTGTTTGATGTCCGTTTTATCCGGAGGTCCTTAGTAAGAATGCATAAGGACATTTATATGGTAAGGGATTGTGAGCATGACCATGATGGTTGTGCTATCTGCAGTGTCAATCCAAGAGGTTGTGAGATTGTGAAAAGAGACATCCACCAGTTGATGGATGAGGGTACGATTCAGATGGTTCAATCCCGTTATGTAGATGACAATGTGAATGTGATCGTACCAGTGATTAAGAACCCCGAGAGGGTGGTGATTCAGTATGACAACAGTAATAGTAACAGCTGTAGCACCTCAAATTTGCACCTATCATTGTACATATCATTTCATGTTAGGTCATAACATATCATAACCCATTGCATAGCATTTGCATTGTTCCTCAGTTGCCTCAAGAGCAAGCAAGCAAGAATTAGGTCAAACTGATCAGGAGATCAGTCTACCAATCAAGCCAAGGTGTTTCTCAAGGAATCAAGGTCCTAGGGTTTGACCAACAAGTTTTCATGCCTTGGGGGTCTTTTTGAAGTGTTCAAGTCAAGGGTTGAAGCCTCAGAGGTCAGCAGTCAGTGCACAACCAGGTCAAAACCCTAAACAGTCAACAATCAATCAAAGCAGTGGATGGTGGCCATTCTTGTGGAATTTGGGCACCATGGTCAATAATCAAGAGTTCATATGACTTGTAACATCATTTGAAGTCAAGTTCTCAAAGAATTAGGTTTGGAATTCATCAGAAATACACAGTCAAGTCCAAAAACCCTAGAAGGTCAAAGTTGGTCAACTGTGGTTGATTCTTTGGATTTGATGGATAGAAATGGTTTGAAGGAGCTTATTCATGTCCTAATAGGCCTCATATATCATGGCAATCAATATCATTGAAGAATTTGAAGCAAATCAGAAGATTTCCCAAAATAGAAACTGGACCTGTAATTTTAACTGCCAAAAATAGAAACTTCTTGATCCTCAACTTGCATCATGATACAAGCTCCAAATGAATTTTTGCCCAACATGAAAGTTGAAGATCTTGTTCTCCCATTTTCAAAAAGTCCAAGAACTCTCAAATCCCATGTATGGTTGTCAAGATATGATCAAATCATTTTCATCAATTTGTGAACTTCAAAGGACCATATCTCCCAAACCATAAGGCCAAATTTGGTGGGGTTTTTTCCTACAAACCACATTTTTCATCCTCTTTCCAAAAATATAAACTTCATGACCTAAAACCTTGCCAATCAAAATGGCATTTTTGGACCTATTCTTTTAAAAATCAAAGTTTGACTCAAAGTTGACTTTTTGATCTATGGACTTTTTGCACAATTGGCCAATTGGGATTCACTCTATACCATATTTGTGACATGTTCCAATTCCAAAACCATGTTCATTTCATCATTACATCATCATTATGGACCAAATTGCAAGATGGACAAATGGTGCAAATAGCTTCACAAATGCAAGGCAAGCTAGCAGGTCATGTGCAAATCATAAAACAGCAAATTGGGCAGTCATTCTGCAGCTGGCCAAGGCCCAAATCGTGCAGGAACATACACCTCTCTTTCCACTCATGCCAAAATTAGTAATTTGCAATTTGTTTTCTTTAAGCTAAGCAAGCTTAACATTGGATTAGAGGACCTAAAACAGACCATATAAAGGATATTTTCTGTTGTTTCCAAGCCCTAGCGGCAGCTATCAGTCACAGAACTTCTCATTCTCTCAAATATTCTCATCTTGCATTTTGGAATTTTTTTGGTTCAAACCTTCAAAGGAATCGACCCTTGCTCAGTTGCCCTTGCCTTTGCCATCATTTTGGGAGCTGTTGGGAGCCTTGAACCTTGACTGTAACAGCATTTGCATGAGCTGGTTTTCCAAGCTTCAATAATGGTGAAACACGATTTGGTTGCTTCCAAGCCTTGCTGAGCACATTCCCTTCGAGTGTCCTTCATTCCAAAGCTTGGTGAATTTCTGTTTCAGCTTATATCACTCCAAACGATACTGTTCCATTGAGTTCTCAAAGACAAGTAAGTTTTTCGACCATCTTTTTTCTCCAAACCATGTTGTGTTTCTGGTAGAATGTTCATTACTAAGTCCATTGCTATTTATATCATGCTAATTGGTTGAGTATGCTGGAAGATTTGCTGATTTGAAATTTGATGTATGAGTGCATTTGCCTTCGATTCATGATGGATATAGTGTTTTAGGGAAAACCATGCTTGGATTCTTAAAGTATGTTGAATGCTGATGAGGTTGGTGTATATGATTTCTGTTTCTGGGTGAATTCTTCATGGTCGAATTTGTATGGTGGTGATAATACCCTGTTGCTCATGCCTTTAAATCTGTCTAGAATTCGCATGAAATTGAGTGTGTTAGTGACTAGCTGATGTCTGCATGAGTTTATTTGCCATGCTGAATGAGTATTTTCTTGCTGGAAATTTCGGGATGAATAGTTGAAAACCGTGTGTGTTTGCTGCGTTTGATTCTGGGTGTATTGGCATACTGGTTTTCTCTTTTTCTGTTTACTGTAGCGTGGCCATTTAAATTGTAGGGTAATACATATTGCTGTGCTTGTTTTTTTGTTTTAAAAAAAAAGAGAGGAGGAATATTCTAATAGGTGGTGATTTATATGCTGTTGCTGTTTTTCCACTGTGCGTATTGGTTTTCAAGTATTGGTTTTCAAAGGTTTCCATTGGTCATTAGTGCCTTGCCTACTATGGGCTATGCATTTTGGACGCGGACCCTACTGTTTGGGATTTAAAATCCCATTAGGTTGGCATTGCTGTTGTTCTGTTCTTTTACGTGGCCGGTGGGGATTTGTTGTGAAGGCATTTTCGGCTACATATGAAGCATAAGCATTTAATTCTGGCTTTCATTTCAAACATATTAGGCATTTGTTTTCTTGTAGCCATGCTTTTTTTTCAGAATTGTAGAGTAGCTTTTCCTGTGCATGTTAGCTGTTGAGGTTTATGTTATTTGATTGGGGTAGCACCGCTGTACATGTCAGTTCTTAGAGAGATATTTCATTTGTTATGGCAACAGTGGACCAACAACAGCATGTACCGTTTCTTTTCTTGTCTGCTGTACTGCCAAACACTGCCATGCATTTATTGCTGTCTTGCCGTGTACCGTGGGTCCTACTTAATGACCAGGACGCAAGCCACCAAGTGGAGCGCTGGGACCTTGTGTACAGTAGTGCGTTTCTTTTTCTGTTTTTTTCTTTTTTCTTTTTTTTAATAATTATTAGATGACCATTATTTAATTCAATTTATTTTGGCAATGTTTGTTCCAATTTATTCCTCAACTTGCCAAATTCATTTTTAATTCATTTCAGCTCCAAAAATTCTGATTTTTTTTTGCATCATGTCCATGAGAGTGTCTAGTATTTGTTTGTGATTTTTAATTAATTTTCCATTGGCTGGATTTTAATTGATAATTATTTTCCCAACATGTATGCAATAATGATATCTCTTGCCATTCCAATTGTGAAATAATGATGTTATATCCATTGCCTTTGAAATTTTTTGTGATGAAACTAGACATGTTCACCTTCATTTTGGTATAAAGTTTGTGGATTTCCCATTTGTGGTTTGCTGGTTATGATTTTTTGAAGTTATGTGTCACATTTGGTGTCATACCATGATCATGCATGTTCCCTAATTTTGTTGACATATTTCCCTACATCCAAATGATCCCAAATTTTGCATTAATGTTCCTTCACATGTCTATTTCATGTATGAATTTTCTTGGAATTAATCTTGCTGTTTTCCATTTGATTGAGAATTTTCTTCCATGCTTAGTCATTTGTTGACTTTTTGTGATACACCTTGCCATTTCCCTTGTGAAATCCTCACATCATATTGTATGTCCATGAATTTTCATATGTGATAACTAGATTCTTTGAGCTTTGCATTGGTGTTAATCTCATTCATTTCTCTTCTGTTTTCAATTTGATATGATTTTTTGAAGTTGACCCATGCTTGTTGACTTTCATTGTGCATACTTGAATTTGGTTTGACTTCATGATTTTAATTGACTGCCTTCCTCTCATCCAAATGCCATGAAATTTTACATGTCTACCATGTTAGATGTTAGGATTGAGTGTGATTTATTTGATGATTTTTGAAATTGTTTGGGTTGACTTTTGATGCAAGTCATTCTGTTGACTTTTGTGTGCTTCCCTTTGCCTTATTTTGACTTCAAATGTTCATGAAATGATCATAATGCATGATTTGAATGTGGGCCCAATTGTGTTTGCTTCCTAATTGTTTGACCTTGACTTTGGTTGACTTTTACTTGCTGCTTTGACTTTTTCTTTCATCTTTGACCCTAGGCTAGCCCTAGTGGTCCTTTGGACTTATGTTGAGTTCATCTGTTTCAGGTTGAGCATAGTGCTTCCAAGATCATACCAATTTGATTGATGTTTGTTTGTCTATATTGTGCTAACCTTTTGGTTTTGTAGGTGACTCATGTGTTTGAGTCTTACTTTGCACAGTTGACCTTCTGTAGTTGACTGTTTATCCATTCCTGTTGGTTTTAACTTTGAAACTGTTTACTGATTGGTTTGACTTTTTCAGGTACCTTAGTTGCTTAAGTTCTCTGAACTTGCTTTGCTTTGCTTTTTAGCATTTGCTTTGAGGTATAAACCTTTCTTCTTCATGTAGTCTGGAGACCCGGTCTGTTATTTGACCGGGCAAACTGTCTGAAGTCCTCCTTAAGAGGCAATGCCTGTGTTTGTTTACTTTGTCCCTGTACAGAGTCAAAGACCTCCTAAGTGAAGAGGCAATTGGTGGAAGGTAGGGATATGCAGTCTATCCCCCACTATTCAGTGTGTCTTCTGTCTTGCTCACACCACTGTGTTGATGCATTTCAGATAAAAACCCAAGATCTTGTGCAATTGCACAGTTGAGTCAGTTTTAAATGTGTAGAAGGGTTCCCACTTTCTGAACCCACACATTCTTGTCAAATGCTCTCCCAGGCCAGGGATAGAAGCAATGAGGCACACCCCTCATCTCCTTTCATCTGCTTCACCTTAGCCTCTCAATGGCAAGGTTAAGAGCACACTTACCTCATTCCAGTTGGCCCTAGTGCCTAACCCTTGATGTTTGAGCCCCCTTGTTGGTGTGTTTATTTTATGCTGTATGTGTTTGTGATTGCTTTGTTTGCCTCTCTAGGTTTAGTTTAGGCTTGCCCTTGTGCAATAGGTTTGTGCTTGACTTGCTTCCTGTGCAAGTCAAGTCTGTGTGGCTTACTCCCTTGTGTGAGCCATACTTAGAGTTGTTCGGCCGAACTACGGCAACTCTGATTCTCATGTTCAGATGAGATACGTAGGCACGAGACGCGATGTCTTGCCGAGTTGGACTAACCACTAACACTAACTCTTTTCTCTCACCCCTGTGTGATTGAGATCTCTCTTTTCTCTCGCCCTCGTTGCGATTGAGACTCCCCTTTCTCTTGCTCTAGTTGCAATTGAGACTTTGTTTTTTTCCTGTGTCTGTTCAGGATAGGTTGGCCCTTGTGCCATTTAGCTAGAAACCTTAACTTAGGGTTGACTTTTGCATGACAACATCTAGGCTCGAGTCGTAGTCTCCCTAGAGTTGTGTCTCCCTCTGTTATCTGGTTAGGCTAGATCCTTGTCCCTGCGTAGGGGAACTACATCGCCCTGATCTTCACACCAGATGAAGTATGTAGGCAGGAGATTGAGCTGATCTCTCCGGGCGGCCTTTTCTTTTCTTTTGTGTTTGTTTGACAGTTATAGGCTGAGTCCCCGACTCCCTATCTATCTGTTGTGTTGTTTAGGTTCGGATGTCAATGTAAGTCCAGTGATTGGCATTTGGGCTCCATGTTTGCCTCTTTGCGTGTGTTTTAGGTTCGGATGCTGACATAAGTCCAGTGATTGGCAGTCGGGCTCCACGTTTGCCTTTGTCTTGTTTTGTTTGTGTGCGTGTCAGCCGAGCTACGAATGCTCTGATTCTTCTCTCGTCCGAGAAGATACGTATGCATAGGATGCGATATCCTAGCGAGCATGTGTTGTCTCCCCAGTCCGAACTACTTCGACTCTGATGTCTATGCCCGATAGACTAAGTAGGCCCAGGATGCGACATCCTGCCGAGTCAGTTTCAGTCAGTCTCTTTCGTTTCTTTCAGCCAGTGTGTGCGAGTTTTGAGCAGTGTTTAGCAACCAATATTCTTTCCTTTTGTGCGTGGATCCCGTAGAGTACTACGGATGCGTAGGGTGCCTAATACCTTCCCTTCGCATAACCGACTCCCGAAACCATTCCTCTTTGGTCGCGAGACCATGTTCTTTTCCAGGTTTACTTCGAGCGTTTCCTTTCCCTCTTTTGGGATAAATAACGCACGGTGGCGGCTCTGTTGTTCTTTCTTTTCCCGCCGGTTTTTCGCGCGATGCGACAGCAGTATCAGTCAAATATCAGTATCGTTGTTGGTCATATGGTTAGCGGGCCTACTCCCATATTCATCCGATAAGGCTGTTCCGTATCAGTATAATACAACAATGTTGAAGGATGGCCAAGAGGTTCCATTGCCTACGACCAGTTTTGTAGTGAGCATTGCTGATGTTACTAAGGTGACCCGTAGCAGTCGAGTGTTTGGGCCGATGTTCCTAAAAGTTGTAGAAGATTCAACAGTTAGTAAGAAGGTGGAAGTACCTGTAGTAGATCCGATTAGCACTTCAAAGCGTCAGTCTGGTGAATCCAGCAATTTGAAGATTAATGATGATGATGAGGTACTTAGGTTGATCAAGAAAAGTGAGTTTAATGTGGTGGAGCAGCTGCTCCAAACCCCCTCAAAGATTTCAGTACTGTCTCTGCTTATGAATTCAGAAGCACACATAGAAGCACTGCAAAGAGTTCTTGAGCAAGCGTTCGTGGAACATGATGTTACGGTGGATCAATCCGATCATATTGTGGCTAACATCACTTCCTACAACAATCTCATCTTCTGTGATGAAGAACTCCTTGAGGAGGGTAGGAATCATAATCTGGCTTTGCATATCTCTATGAACTTTAAAGACGATGCTCTGTCAAATGTTCTTGTTGACACCGGATCTTCATTGAATATACTTCCGAAGTCAACACTGTCAAAGTTGTCTTATCAAGGAGCTCCCATGAGGTATAGTGGTGTAATCATCAAAGCTTTTGACGATTCATGCAAAACAGTGATAGGTGAAGTGGACCTTTCGGTGAAGATATGTCCGAGTGATTTTCAGATTACTTTCCAAGTAATAGATATCCACTCGGCCTACAGTTATCTGTTGGGAAGGCCATGGATTCACGAGGCGGGAGCTGTCACCTCCACATTGCATCAGAAACTCAAATTTGTCAAGAATGGGAAGCTTGTTATTGTTGGCGGGGAAAAGGCGCCGTTGGTTAGCCACCTGTCATCTTTCTCTTACGTTGAAGTTGAGGATGAGGTTGGAACTCTGTTCTAAGCCTTATCTATTGACGCTGAAAAGAGAGTTGGGGCACCTATGTCCTCATTAAAAGATGCAAGGAAGATTTTTGAAGAAGGTAATGTTGATCAATGGGGGTGCATGGTAGAGGTCTCCGACAACAAGAACAAAACCGGTTTGGGTTTTCAGCAAGGTTCATCAACTACAAGATCTGAGGATATACAACTTAGCTTCCGTAGCGGAGGGTTCATTCATGGCAATGAACAACACTTAGCTGTTGTGCTAAAGGATGATCAAGAGGAAGACTGCACCAATTTTGTGACGTATGGAAAGGCTTGCAACAATTGGACTGCTGTTGATATTCCTGTTATTTTGCATCAATTTAACTAATTGCTTTTATATGTTTTAAAAAAATCCTTCTCCTATGCCTAAGGGGGAAGTGCACATTGTTGGGCATTCCAAATTTGATCATCAATAAAATTAATTCTATTCATCCATATCTATGATGTTTTGTTTTTGTTTTTTGCTTTATTGTGAAAATGGTAATCACAAAAAACATAAATAAACTTGTCCATCTGCATAATATTTGGTCACAAATTCACTTCTCTAAAATCAAAATATCAAATCATTATGCAGGTTGGTTTCTCACCCCATTGAATACAATATTCCTTCTCCTTCTCCAAATTTTGAATTCCCTGTGTTTGAAGCCGAGGAGGAAAGTGATGAAGAAGTGAGTGATGAATTATCTCGTCTTCTTGAGCATGAAGAAAAGGCCATTCAGCCATTCGAAGAGCAGATTGAGTTAGTCAACTTAGGTTCCAAAGATGATGTGAAGGAAGTCAAAATTGGATCTCAACTGTGTCCAGATGTGATGAAGGGGTTGATTGATTTTCTTCGAGAGTATTCAGATGTGTTTGCTTGGTCCTATCAAGACATGCCTGGTTTGGATTCTGAGATTGTGGAGCATAGATTGTCATTGAAGCTAGAATGCCCGTCAATCAAGCAGAAGTTGAGAAGAACACATCCTGATATGGATGTGAAGATCAAAGAAGAAGTGAAGAAGAAGATTGATGCCGGTCCTTGCGACCGTCGAGTATCCACAATGGGTGGCCAATATTGTGCCTGTGCCGAAGAAAGATGGAATAGTCCACATGTGTGTTGACTATAGAGATTTGAATAAAGCCAGTCCGAAAGATGATTTCCCTCTGTCACACATTAATATGTTGGTAGACAATACTGCTAAATTCAAAGTCTTTTCGTTTATGGACGGATTTTCTGGATATAATCAGATCAAGATGGCACCCAAAGATATGGAGAAGACCACATTCATTACACCTTGGGAAACATTCTGTTATAGAGTGACGCCTTTTGGTTTGAAGAATGCTGGCGCAACTTACCAAAGAGCAATGACTACTCTTTTTCATGATATGATGCATAAAGAGATCGAAGTTTATGTTGATGACATGATTGCTAAACCAGCTGATGAAGAGGAACATGTTGAGCATTTGTTGAAGCTTTTCCAGCGCTTGAGAAAGTATAAAATCCGCTTGAATCCCAATAAGTGTACTATTGGTGTTCGTTCTGGTAAGTTATTGGGCTTTATTGTCAGCGAGAAGGGTATTGAAGTTGATCCTCCCAAGGTCAAAGCAATACAAGAGATGCATGCGCCCAAAACTGAGAAGCAAGTCAAAGTTTTTCTCGGCTTGAATTATATCTCAAGATTCATTTCGCACATGACTGCCACATGTGCGCCTATATTCAAGCTTCTTCGGAAAGATCAGTCTTGTGATTGGACCGAAGATTTCTAGAAAGCTTTTGACAGTATCAAGGAATATCTGCTTGAGCCTCCGATTTTGTCTCCGCCTGTTGAAGGAAGACCATTGATCACGTAATTGACTATGCTTGAAGACAGTATGTGTTGTGTTCTTGGTCAGCAAGATGAAACTGGAAAGAAAGAATTTGCAATTTACTACTTCAGTAAGAAGTTCACCGACTGTGAAACTCAGTATTCTATGCTAGAGAAGACTTGTTACGCATTGGCTTGGGCTGCTAAGAGTCTACGTCAGTATATGTTGAATCATACCACTTGGTTGATATCCAAAATGGATCCAATCAAGTATATATTTGAGAAGCCTGCTTTAACTGGGAGGATTGCCTGTTGGCAGATGTTATTATCAGAGTATGATATTGAATACCGATCTCAGAAAGTAATCAAAGTCAGTGTCTTGGCTGACCATTTGGCTCACCAACCGATTGAAGATTACCTGTCAGTGCTGTATGATTTTCTTGATGAAGAGATTTTATACTTGAAAATGAAAGATTGTGATGAACCATTTCTTGAAGAAGGGCCAAAACCTGGTTCCCGTTGGGGCATGGTATTTGGTGGAGCTGTTAATCAATATGGTAATGGCATTGGGGAAGTGATTATTACTCCTCAAGGTACGCATCTTCCATTTACATCTAGATTGAATTTCAAGTGTACAAACAATATGGCAGAATATGAAGCTTGCATTATGGGGCTTGAAGAGGCCATTAATCTCAGAATCAAGCATCTAGATGTCTTTGGAGATTCAGTTTTGGCTGTGAATCAAATCAAGGTGAATGGGAGACGAATCAACCAGGTTTAATACCATATAGAGACTATGCAAGGAGGATTTCAACTTTCTTTACAAAGGTTGAATTTCATCATATCACTCGAGATGAAAACTGGATAGAAGATGCTCTTGCAACGTTGGCATCAATGATTGTAGTGAAGTATTGGAATGAAATGCCCAACTTGACTGTGATGCATCTTGATAGGCCAACCCATGTGTTTACTGTTGAAGAGATTAAAGACGAGAAGCCATGGTATTATGACATCAAGTGTTTTCTTCAAAGTCAAATTTACCCGTCTGGGGCATCTTTGAAAGATAAGAAGACTTTGTGAAGATTAGCTGGCAATTTCTACCTGAATGGTGATGTATTGTACAAGAGAAACTTCGATATGGTTTTGCTCAGATGCGTGGATAGACATGAAGCAGACCTATTGATGACTGAAGTCCATGAAGGTTTCTTTGGTACTCATTCCAATGGACACGCAATGGCGAAGAAAATGTTGCGAGCGGGTTACTATTGGCTGACAATGGAATCTGTCTGTTGCAAGTTTGTGAAGAAATGCCACAAGTGTCAAATATATGCAGATAAGATTCATGTCTCTCCGACACTGTTGAACGTCATTTCCTCTCCATGGCCCTTCTCCATGTGGGGAATTGATATGATTGGCATGATTGAGCCCAAATCTTCTAACGTACATCGTTTCATTTTGGTGGCAATTGACTACTTCACAAAATGGGTTGAAGCGGCATCGTATGCAAATGTAACCAAGCAAGTTGTTGTAAGGTTTATCAAGAATCAGATCATATGTCGTTATGGTGTGGCAAGTAAGATCATTACTTATAATGGATCAAACTTGAACAATAATATGGTGGAAGCTCTTTGTAAAGACTTAAAGATTGCACATCATAATTCTTCTCCCTACAGGCCCAAGATGAATGAGGCTGTTGAAGCTGCGAATAAGAACATCAAGAAGATTATTCAGAAGATGGTTGTGACCATATAAGGATTGGCATGAGATGCTCCCATTTGCTTTGCACGGGTATCGTACATCTATCCGCACTTCAACAGGGGCAACCCATTTCTCTCTTGTATATGGCATGGAAGCAGTGCTCCCCGTAGAGGTTGAGATTCCATCATTGCTTGTGCTCATGGAAGCCAACTTGACTGAGGCTGAATGGTGTCAGACCAGGTATGATCAGTTGAATCTGATTGAAGAGAAGAGATTGACTGCCATGTGTCATGGTTAGTTATATCAGCAAATAATGAAGAAAGATTTTGACAAGAAGGTTAGACCTCGAGTGTTCAGAGAAGGTGACCTTGTGCTCAAGAAGATCTTATCTTTCAAACCATATTCTAGGGGCAAATAGACTCCTAATTATGAAGGCCCATATGTTGTTAAGAGAGCCTTTTTAGACGGTGCTTTGATTCTTACAACTATGGATGGTGAAGAGTACACTCGTCCTGTGAACGCAGATGCAGTCAAGAAATACTTCGCCTAAAAAAGAAAAGAACAATTCGCTAAGTTGAAAACCCAAAAGGCCGGCTTAGGTAAAAATGAGCGTCTCGGTGGATTGAAAACCAGAAAGGGCGATCCAGGCAAAAGTTAGAGACATAAAATAGAAATAATTTTCCCGATAAATTGAGTACCCCACCTTGGGGCAATTTATGCAAAAAAATAGGGACTATGGCAAGTAACTGCATCCTGTTGATCTTCAGTATTGGGAAACACTTTTGAGCGCAACGGTCAACGGTGATTCATCATCCCAAGTAGCGGCCAAAATCACAACGAATATCAAAAGTTGGTGGAAGGATTAGTGGTCATTCGTTTTCAATGCAACCCTTTTCCATGTAAATTACCATTTTCAGCTTTGTAAAAATCTGCGGAGTCTTGTCATTTACAGACTACCATTCTATTAAATAAAGTTGAGCTTTTATCCAATTGTTTCTACTCTTATTTGCTTCAGCCAAATAGTTTTAAATTTTATTATGATCATTTTCGAAATTAAAAACTTTTAAATCAAAATCATTTCCTTAAACATATAAAAGCATGGATTTTAAAGCAATTAAAAGGAATGTCCACAGCAATTCGAAAACAGAAAGCCCTAAGTGTGGAGCATTAATGGTTCTCCCCAAGCAACTAACCTTCCGTTGTCCCCAGCCGAGGGGTTGATTTATTTCCCAGCAAAGTTTGTGTATATTCCCCGGCGTAAATGGTGATTATTACCCGGCTTATCACCCGCATAGCAGAGTGAGGATAACATCCTCAGCAGTCTGCTTAGTTGTAGTAGAACCTGGGTTTTCCCTCCAGTCGCCATCCGATTCACTCCCAGTCAGAGTTTCCTCCTGGTTTCTGAGCAGCTATTTGTGTTTATCCTCTGCATGGTTGTCTCCCATTGGATATGGTGTTGACCTAAAATTCCTTGCAAACTCGATAACGGTATTTTTCCTCAGCAAATATCCTCTTTCCCTAACTAGGGTTGAGCCTTTGGGATGTTGATCTCTCTTTTCTCCAGCAGTTGTCTCCCTCTTTTGTGGATTGACTGAGGATTATATTGATGATTCAATTTTGTGACATCGTTGTATCATTTGCGATCGTTTTGTCAGCATGATCATCATATATACATATACATATACATATACATATACATATACATATACATATACATATACATATACATATACATATACATATACATATACATATACATATACATATACATACACTCATACACTCATATAACTTGCATTATTGCATTATTGCATTATTACATTTTGTGATTTTAATCCTCTGCTATGATGGTACTTTATCCCCATACAAGTTTGGTGTTTGTCCTCCCTCAATTGTAGAGTGGCAGGCCCTTAAGCAGAAAGACTTTAACCTTTCTCCTTTTCCCACTGAGTTATTTCCTCGTGGATGAGTATTACTTCAGTTTCCTCCCTAGTTGATTATCTGGATGGAATCGCTCCCCTTGAGTTATATCCTCAATGAGTTGAGTCTTGTTTGACCGTTTCTTTCTAGCTTTTACCTAGATAGATGTTTTGGGTCTCCTAAGAGTTTATTACTCAGTAACTGGTAATATTTTTCTTAGTTTTCACTTTGTTACTTCTTGCCCAATACCCGACAAAAGTACCCCCGTCTTTCTCCTCAGTGGAGTCCCCAATGGATTCATTTTTATGTTTCCCCGTGAAGTATATCCTTGATATGTTCATCCTAACCAGTGACAAATATTTTTCTTCCCCTGCTTTGAGTCTATCCTTGATATGTTCATCCTAACCGATGACGGGTACTCTCATCTTTTGGTATTCTATTGTCGCAGCCCGAAAAAATACAGAGGTGCGAAAAAAACAACCGGCGAAGAAGAAATGACAGAAGAGTCGCCACCGTGCGTTATTTATCCCAAAGGAGGGAAAGGAAACGCTCGAAGTAAACCTGGAGAAAGGAAAAGGAAAAGACAAGGTCTCGCAACCAAATCTTGGGTTCGGGAGTGGATTATGCGAAGGGAAGGTATTAGCACCCCTACGCATCCGTAGTACTCTACGGGATCCACTCTTGTTGTTTCTTGTCTAAAGGGTGTGTGTTTATCTTATGTATTATTTACTAAAAGGGTCAAGAGAAAAATGACTCGCATAGATATCGCATCCATTGCATACGTATCTCATCTGAATATGAGAATCAGAGTCTTCGTAGCTCGGGTACCTAAGGGTTAAGGATAAGTGTGCTCGCTAAGACATCGCGTCTTATGCCTACGTATCTCATCGGGAATGAGAATCAGAGCAAAACGTAGTTCAGCTAACTACGGGAACAAAAGTCTCGATTGCAACTAGGGCAAGAGAAAGGGAAGGTCTCGATCGCAACGAGGGCGAGAGAAAGGATCGCAACGAGGGCGAAAACAAGCAAGGATTAGTTGTTAATTGTTAGTCAAACTCGGCAAGACATCGCATCTTGTGCCTACGTATCTCATCTGAACATGAGAATCAGAGTTGCCGTAGTTCGGCTACACGCACGCCAAACAAACAACACACAAGCAGGCAAACATGGAGCCTGAATGCCAATCACTGGACTTACATCAGCATCCGAACCAAAACACACACGAGAAGGCAAACGTGGAGCCCGAACGCCAATCACTGGACTTACATCGGCATCCGAACCAAAACACACGCACACTGGAACCCGAATGCCACTCGATGGACTTACATCAGCTTCTAAGCACACAACAACCAAACAAGTTAATAGGGAGTCGGGAACTCGAGCCTATAACTGTCAAGCACACACACAAAAAGAAAGAAAAGGGTGCCCAGAGAGATCTCGCACGATCTCCTGCCTACGTACCTCGTCTGGTATGAGAATCAGGGCGACGTAGTTCCCCTACATAGGGATTGCCATCTGAACATGGACTTACAAAAGGAGGACACCAGTTGTGCCAAAGGAGAGTGGGCAATGTGTTCACGTCCTTGCAGTAGGTGTCGCAGCTCGCTGAATCGAGTCTTAGGCAGTTACCTCTTTGCAATAGAACGGACTACATGCCACAAGATCGGAGACGCTAGGAAAGGTCTAGAAGTGGGGGAAGCTCTGCCCTAGTGTTGTCATGCAGTATGTACTTAAGTGTTTAGGATTTACAAATGGGAATATCTACCTAATGTTGGCATGCAAAGAATATGGGAATCCTACCTATGTTATCATACAAAAGGATATGGGGATCCTACCTATGTTATCATACAAAGGGTTCTATCTAATGGGTGCTACCTAATCGGAACAAGAATCGACGAATGGAGCAAGGAGAAGGGTTAGGGATAAGGGTAGATGGCGATGCATGAAGCAATCGACTTACAAGGTTGATGGCGATGCATAAAGCAATCGACTTACAAGGTTGATGGCGATGCATAAAGCAATCGACTTACAAAAGGGTGGATGAATACGTGCTGGTTCTGTTAGATTTTTGAAAAATGATTACTCGACGTTGGATCGAGGTTTCGGTCTTGTTTTGAAATGGTTATCGAATGTTCATTTTAATTCTTGTATTAACAGATGAATAAAGAATGAAAGAATATTATACATTTCATGGGAGAGGGATACATTTGTTATGAATGGGGGTTGTCATGGCAATCAAACAATATAAATATATGCCTCATACATCATACAAGTAGGCCACAGTTAATCGTACAAGTAAGATATAAACAAGTATATAATCGAATCAAATAATCAAAGAATGAAATAATGAAGCATTAAACAATGTATGAGTGTAAGTGCGAAGGAACCGGCTCATTGTAAGAAAGCCCAAGAGTAAGCTATGTGAGGTTGATGGCGATGCTTAAAAAGCAATCGACTTACAAGGGTGTAAAAAATGGGCTCGATATTAAATCGAGAAAAGTATGATTTTTATAGTTTGAAAAAATGGTTTTTGAACTAAATTCAAATACAATAACTATGCATTATTAACAAATGAAATTATAATAAACATAAAAAAGGATATTAACAAAATACCAAAAGAATAAAAAATGCTAAAGGAAAATAAAATCAAATAAAAAGCAAAAAGTACCACACATGAGTATTGAACCCTCCCCACCTAATATTATGCAACTGCCCTCTCTCCACTAGGCCACTCAACACTATCTGCTATTGAGGTACTACCATAAATATATGAACTGGAATAAAAGTTTAAAATAAAAACAAAATAAATATTTCCATGGTTTTTTTGTATTATCTCTGTTAAAAACAAATTAAGTTAAATAATAAAAAGAATAAATAATAAAAAAAGAAATTAAGAACATATAAACATTTTCTGATTTTTGTATTAAAAACAAAATAAATTAAATAGTAAAAAGAATTAAAAAAGAAAAAGCAAGAAAATGGAAACGGAGAACACAGAAGCAGCTTCATCGTCCTCGTCCTCCCCATCTGCTTCACACAAAGAACCTCAATGAAATCTCTCTCCGCTCTCGAAAACGCTCATCAACTCTCACAATCTCCCTCACACCAAACCTCACATTTCTCTCAATCTCACAATCGCTCGTACCTCAGCATCTCACTCGCATCTTTCCGTCTCTCACACGAATCCCTCTCTCGCTCTCAACGAACCCCTCTCAATCACTCTCAACTCTCACAATATTTTCAACAGCAAGCACATGAGAAAGATAGAAAGAAAGAAAAAGAAGTACTTACAAAGTGTCACGGCGGTGGTGGTGAAGGACGCGAAGAAGCTGGCCTCCAGGTAATTGATTTTGGGATTTTAGGGTTTTTCCGCCTCTAGCTCTCTGTTGTTCTCTAGGGTTCTTTTTCCTCACTGATTTCTCCCTTTTTATAATCCCATTGCTAGGGTTTGGATGAGATCAAAAGAGTATGGAATTGGAAGTGCTTTTTTTTTTCGTGCTGCTCTGTTGTCTATCCCATTTTGGTGCTTGCTCTGAAAAAGGTAACATGTACCTTGTACTTCTTCTGTGAAAATGTTTCATTTTTGTTGCTTGTGAATTTTTTACCATCTTACCGAGTTGTTGTGATTTTACTGCAGTGAATTTTCTTGCAACTTTGAGGCTTCTGTTAACAACACTCAACCTTGCAAGAGTAGCTTGTTTCTCCATGTGAAAACTTCACTGTTGGTAAGAAACAGATTCACCACTATAACTCACTTGAATATATGTTTTCTCTTTTTTTGGAATTGGACTGATTTTGGTGGGTTGTTGTATGCTGCAGGACATGGTTGTTGGTGATGAATTAAGGCAAAGTAGCATGGGATTAGGTCCAAGTTTGGGAAATTAGGGCCTTTGTTTGGTTTTGTCATGTAATTTCTGGTTTGATGTAAGTTGGATATGCTTGATGGATAGTTCAGGTCTTGGTGGATGCAATATGGGATTGTGTTTGTTAGGTCTGATGCATTGCAGGTTACTTCATGGTGCAGGATTGAATGCTAGTTCATGATCATGACCGACTACAGGATGTTGGTTTTGGATGCCATGTGTTTATGTTTACAGTTTAACTTCGGGTTGTGTAGAATGCAAGAAAGGTCCATTTGTTGCAGACTGATGTTGCTGCAGGTTGTTTTAATGGTTGTGGTTAGAACAGGAAGATGATTTTGAGCCTCAAACAGCATGGCCACGGTGTTTCATCCTGCAGGTGTGTATGCTTTAGCTCTGCAGCAGGTGAGAGTTGGCATTGTGAATGTAATCTCTGTTCATAACTAGGTTCCATGCTTCACAAGTTTTAATCCCACTGCTTGTATTCAATCCCTTTCCCTCATTGGTTTCTTTTGCTGCAGCCTGGACTTGTATATCATCTCAAATTAAGGTTTAGCGATGGTAGCTTTTTTTTTATGCAGGCTTGGAATATGTTTGGCTTTGAGGTGTGCATTTCATTGTGAAGAGGATGCATTGCTGCTATGCACTTGGCCTTGCAAATTATGTTGAATCCTTCTTCCAGTTCAGCATGTGGTAGGTGGCTAAGCATGGTTTTTTTGGTTTTGCAAGGTAACAACCATGTGCTTGAGTTGGAAATAGGTCAGCTGGGCATTGATGTGTTTGTGATCTTGCTTGTGGCTTGCAAGTCAGCATGTATTGCTGAACTTTTATGCATTGCTCGTTCTTTCCTTTGTTTTAAGGATATTGACTTGTGAGTTGGTTTCACTGTAGAACTTGTGAAGGGCTTGCTTATAGTCTATGTTTTTTTTCTCATGTCCAACTGCAATTTTGGTACTTTAGATGCAATTGATACATTGCAGGTTCATTTGTAATGCATTGTGAATTGGTTAGCCTGTCAGTTGCTCTGGTTGCAGCCTGTTTGCATGATGACTATTGGTATGGTTTGTTGGCATAAAGTTTCTTGGTGGTTTTTGACATGTCAAGACTGACTTTGTTGTTATGTTATGTTGGACTGTAGGATGGTTTCAAGGTACTGCAGCAGGGTGATTGAGGTCTGCAATTGGCCTTGTATTGGCACGCTCAAAAGCAGCATCCAATGAATCTTTTACTTCACAAACTGAAGCGCGACGAGCTTCTGATGTAAAAGCTCCATGTACTGTCAAGTGTTCAATTGCCTGTATGTCTTCAACGTCTTCAGAAATCATTGGGGTCAACGACTGAAAATTTTCTAACAAAGACACTTCATTCTGTCCCCCAGTTAAAGCAGGTGTTGGCATGGAAACATCCAGAATTGACACCATATTCTGCCTTCCTTGCCCTGATAACATTTGAATAAGTCCATGAAAATCCACAACCCCAGAAACAGAACATGCATCTGCAGTAGACCCAACTGGTAATATTCGGAATGGAAGACTAATGGAGTGTAGTGCAGCAGCATAAACGGCACTTGAGTGGTAATGCTTCTCATCTTTAATGTGGAGGAACTTGGAAGCTCTACCTAAGGAGGGCAGACCAACAGGTACAATTAGTTTAGAGTAGGATGATAGTCTTGAAAATGATATAGCATCATGAAGCTCCTCTAAGATTGTACGCTTCCTGGTCTGAAAACTTGCTCGTGAACCAGAACCACGGGCAGCATACAGCAGGACAGGAGTGCTTGTATACTCATCCACAATGTTTTCTAGAAACTCAGCACCCACAGAAGAGAAACCTCCAGAGTCATCAACTACAAATTGAAATCCCTGTACATGGTCACATTCTTTAACAAAAAAACAAAGTCTATCACTAATTTCTTCCCCATGTGAAGCCCAAGAAAAAAGAATCCCTTCCAATTCCATAATTGTCAAATTCCTCAACATCCGTCCAAACTCCATTTAAATCATATAGACTTTGGGGGTGGAAATGTACTTTCTTTTTGATTTCTTTGTAAATGGATATCCAAGTGGAAAAATATGGGTGAATTTTGGGTTTAATGGACTTTGGTCAAAGTTGACCAAAAAAGTCAACTGTTGACCGAAGTCAACAGTTGGTCAAAAATGCCAAATTTTGTATTTTCTTGTATGGATAAACATGTAATGGTTTACAATGACATGAAATAAATTAAAATGGATTAACAAAATGGTTTGAAGCTGGTTTCCAAATTGTTTTGTTTATGACTTGAGTGCTTGACTTTGAAAAAGAAAATAACTTGACTAATAATATATATGAACAAAAACATCAAATGAGACCACAAGGCTAGGGTTTTGACAAAGTGACCATGCACCAACGGCATGACCAACAAGTGGCTAGAAACACAAGAAACTTGGTTGTTCAGATGACCCAGACCATAGATGTATCCACAATCACAACACCATGACTTTGGATCAAAACCACAATCCTCATACAAAACCAAAGTAAAGTTAGGCCAAGCATGCCACACAAACATAAAAGATTTAGGACCAAAATCGGGGTATGACATCTATCTAGTAAAAGGGTAGTTGTAATCCCTATTTTGTTCCCAAGAGAGTTAATCCTTGATATGTTCATCCTAATCGATGATGGGTTTCCTTCTCTTTGTGTTCTTCTACCCAGTAACCGATAGTTGTAAATCCTACTTTCCCCCTGTAGAGTTTATCCTTGATATGTTCACTTTAACCAGTGACGGATACTTCTCTCTCTCTCTCTCTCTCTCTCTCTCTCTCTCTCTTGGTATTCTATCCAGTAACTGATAGATGTAATTCCTATTTCCCTCCTCACAGAGTCTATCCTTGATATGTTCATCTTAACCGATGACGAATATTCTCTTTGATGGTTTTCTATCCAGCATTCGATAGATGTAATTCCTACTTTTTGTCTAGTGAGTTTATCCTTGATATGTTCATCTTAACCGATGACGGATTTTCTTTCCTTTGAGTCTATCCTTGATATGTTCACCCTAACCGGTGACGAATATTCTCATCCTTGGTCTTCTGCCCAGTAACTGGTAGTTATAAATCCTATTTCTGTAGTTTCCCCAACAAGGCTATTCTTACCCAATAACCGATAATGAATACTCCCACCTGTCGGTTCCCAGCGAGACATCCTTGATATGTTCATCCTAACCGATGACGGGTGTCCTCTCTGTCAGATATTTATTATCTCCTTACCCAGTAACAGGTAGTAGATATTAAATTTCTACTCCTCATGTGTTGAAGTTTATTTCTTCCCCAGTTTAGTTGAATGCGCATTTCCTTAGTGAAATTGCTTCTCCTGCATGGTTCAAGTACTTCAGTTTTATCCTGATTTACTCGTATCCCCTGTAGATGTTTTTGTTTCCCTGGCTGAGTCTTTCCATTTTTATGGAATTCCTCCCCAGCAGTTTTTAAGTCGTAGCCTGGCCTACGCAAAACCCTTTTATCCCCCCCAAAGTCTCTATCTCCACAGTGAGTTTTCCTTATGGAATGCATTATGCTCTTGCAGATATTCGATCTCTCTGATTTCTCTTCCTTTGTGGCAACATTTCCCCAGAGAGAATTTGCTTTTACATTCATATCATATACATCATAAGGTCTCTTAGGGACCAAAACTTGTTTCTATATGTTGTTATTTAAGCCCATTCTACTGAGTCGATATGAAGATTTTAACCTTCACCTCCTCAGTTAGAATGTCCTTAAATAGGGGCAGCTGTAAGACCCCAATTTTGACCCTAAGATCCCTCATGTAATTTCATCATATGCATTAGCATTGGGATCATACCTTGGCATCCTCTTTACCCCTCTTTCATTGGGTTTGTTTTTGGGAGAGGTCACCAAGAACTATGTGATTGTATCATACTTGTATTTTATATTTCACTAACCAAAATACCAAAAATATGTCTTTGCATTTGCCTAACTCTTTTGTAGGTAGGGCATGATCCCCATTGATCTATCAAGTTCATACCTAGGGTTTAAGACCCTTATAGCGAAAAGCAAAACCAAGGATTGATCCACAATATCTCAAAGCATCATATATGAGTCCCAATGATATCTGCATGTCATATTGATCAAGATTTCTTCAAGAGTTTGGAGTTGGTTTGCCACGGAAACCCTGGTTTGTCTGGGTGAGTAACTTCTTCAACAAGCTACCTCACCAATTGATCAAATTTATCAAGGTACACTTCAAAGTTCAGAATATTATGCATATATGATCTACCATGAGCCTATAAAGTCAAGAGAATTGGAGGTTAGCAAGTTGTTTGATGGTGGTTGGCCAAATCAATTCATCTGATCAAAACTGGGTCTCCCTAGACCCTATCTCCTACAATTTTCACCATATTAAAATGATTCCAAGATAAACGTTACTCTAAATGACATTCCAAACAACTTTCATGTTTACACCTAGAGCTAGTTTTTCTTGGAAAATCATTTTCTATGTTGAAACATTATAGGTCATTTTATCTAAACCCTAATTTGAAAGTCAACTTCCCAAGGCCATAACTTGCTCAATTTGTATGAGATGAAAGATTTCCAAGTTGCACAATCAAATTCAAGATGTCTAATTAAACTTTTATGTTTAGATTGAGAGCTAAATCAACTTTTATGAGCATGTGATATGAGGATACATTATAGGTCATTTTTGCCCTATACCATTGAACAAGTGATTTTCCTCAACTTCAAAAATGCATAACTCTATCATTCTAAATCCAAATGACATTAAATTTGTGACCATTTTTAATGTATTTGAAATAGATACAACTTTGATGAATACTCTTTTCTCATTTGAAGCTCACATAAAAAGTTAAGCAAGGTGGAATATTGAGATATATGGCTTAACACTTAGAAAATTTTTCAACATGTTGAAATTCCCAAACTTCCACCTCAAAATTCACCATGATCCAAGTTCCAAATGGAAAAGTGTCCAACATCAAAGTTGTTCCCCTTTATCTAAGATTTCCAAAGAGTCATATTTCATGCATTTTGGATGAGGTTTGTTAGGGATTCACATGGTCTTAACAGGTCCGCATCAAGTGGAAAGATCAAATGTCCAAAACCTCACATTGCCTTGCCTTTCAATTCAAGACTCATTTGAACTTCAGTACAGTTGAATTTGGATCAAAATGGATTGCTTCATGGGCTTTTACACGCCCATGCAAGCTTGTGCATGACATTGCCAAATTTAGCAAAATTTCAAGTGTGCAATTATCAATCCCAAATGCTATAAATACATGGCCTCTGAGCTCATTTCAAACACACCTTGCACGCCAGCTTTGCCCCCTCTCTTCAAACCCTCATAATTCAAAGGAAAACCTGAGAATTTTCAACTTGAAAATTGAGTTTGAATCTCACTGTTTGGAGATTCAAAAACTCCAGGATCCAAAGCTTTGTTCCATTGTCAAACCACTTCTGCAAGCTCTCTGAGTGTGATCAAGCAAAGTTTGAAGGAAGCAAGATCCATTTCTGCACAACATTGAAGGTATTTTTCAGAAATTTTCTTCTCTTCGATTCTCACTCAATTCTCATCAATTCTCTTGGATCTTTGGTTGTCTGAAGTCCTACCAATGTAGGCAAGAAGATTGAGTTGCTTTGAGGTCAAATCGAAGCAACTCAGTTGACACACCTCAAAATTCAACTCCTCATATCTTTCTATATATTTGGAGTTAGTTGAAATTGAGGTCAGATTCGTGCTCTACGCCATTTTTCTTTCAGATCATGTCCTCCTTTTTCATTTATGTGATGGTGATGACTGAACCAGTCCGATGAGCCTCGCCTGAGAAGGTGACAGGAGTTCCAGCGCTGGTGGTGTGCTGGGCAGGTTCTGCGCCATTGATCTTGTTCAAATTGTTTTAATCTTGAGCGTTGCTTTTGAATACCATTGCTATGGCGCGCTGACTCAAGTGTATCATGGAACGCGCGTTTTCATCCACTTGATCTTCCACCTCAATTAATGAGGGAGATCAAGTGGTCCACGTTTTCTCTGAATATTTGGATTTCATTTTATTTGTTTTATTTTCATTAATTCATATTAATTTTAATATTGATCCAAAAAATATGGGAGTTTCACCAAAAAATTTCAAATAAAATTCTCTTTCATATTTTGAATTAAAATTATTTTTTTGGAACATTATTAATATTTTTCATGATTTAATTCATTTATGAATATTTTTAATTATTTAAAAATAATTTTAAGTTTCCAAAAAATCTGATTTTTTTTCTCCAAGGTCCTTTGACCTTGTTTGACCTATGATAAATCTCATGGTCATTTCTTTGGTGTTCTGATGAGGTTTTAGGAATTTGACAAACCATATTTAATTTAATACACTATTTTTAGTATTTTTAAATTGAATAAATGTCAAATAATTATGTTGAGCCATTTTAATGGTCTTTGGAAGTTTGACTTGTGTTGTTGGGCCTTGGTCAAGGTTGATTTGACTTTTCTAGGTTAAGATCATTGGATTTAGGGGATTGATGGAATGAACATTCCATCTCCCAAACGGAATGAATGATCTTAATTTGGTAAAAATCCTCCTTTGTCCAATTTGAGTTTTGATCCATTCCCATCCCTCTTCATCTAATTCCCCTTCTTTATGCATCCATTTCATTTGACCTATGACATCTCTATATCCTAAGGCTAGTTGATTGCAAAATCAACATAAGTATGGATGAGATTAGGCCACCACTTTTGCATATTCTTTTTGTGCGTGGTATGTTTCATGAGCATAGTCCATTATACTATGTCTCTAAGATGCATTAACACCAAAATTCTATTGCCCGACCTCAAATAGTTGTGACTTCTACATAAGTCCAATTACGATTGCTTAACATAACGCTAAATTTTTGACACTAAAGGCATAACATTCTAGTTAGTGAGATTGTAAGTCTCTCCTCTTTCATGGTATTGTGTGGAAACTTGGCCTTTTTTCCTTCCTTTGGAAGATGTCTTGGTTAAAGGATTCATGCTTGTGATAAGTGGGTTGAGTATTCTCCAAAGAATGACTTAAAATAAAAAAGCAAAAGCAAAAGCCATACTAACTTCTAACTCATTAACAACTAACATTTAATTTCAAGTCATTTACTTTAATGCATTTTATTTTAAAGCTTTATTCATTTGCCATTATCCATACCATTCTAATTGTTTATATTAATGTCATTTTTACTTTGCCCACTTGGACCATATTGTGTGATATATCTTGTTTCTGTATATTTGGTTTGCTTGTGCGGTCTTTGACCATTAATGTACATAATAAGAACAAAAACCATAAAAAACTATTGTGTGGACTGTTGATTTGATCTGAGACAATTGGACTTAGAATTTAGACATCATTCCCTATGCAAAAGGACTTGGCCAATGTCAACTTTTATGTAACCAAGTGCTTGCAATTTGAGACTTCATCTGATATACCATTGAAGATCCCTTTGAGTTCATCTGCAACATGATCATTGTGAAGCTGTTATTTTGAACCTGTAACTTGTGGAATTCATCTGCTACATGGGTAAATTTAAAGAAGATCATGAAGTTGCTAAGCTTGGATATGGCTATCTTTATTTGATGCCTTGCTCTTCAAGTTGATATATTATGTATTGTTCGTTGCTTGATTCTGAAGTCAAAGGGAACTTTGGGTTTCTATATGACATTCTTGTCTATTGGATTGCAGCCCATTGGTCAGATCTTTTCAACTCTTAACTTTTAAATTTATGCTTAGGGTTAGTCTCTTCATCTCCTCCCCACCTCTTTAATTTCAAAATCTCTTCCTCCTTTTAAAAACTTCGTTGCTTGTGCTTGTTGATTTCTAAACTTAGACCACTTTGCAAACTAGAAACTTTGGCCTTATGCCATTGCATTTTTAAACTTCTTTTCTTAATCAAACTTGTAAATATACTTAATCATACTTGAGTTAAAACTTTCAAAAGCCAAAAAGAACTAACTCATTAAAACCATTTTAGGCCTTTGGGCCTTTCAAACTTAATTTTGTTAAAAGCAACACATCCACTTTGAAATTGATACCACGAACTACGAGGTTTTGATCCCTCATTTTATGTTGGTACGTAGGCACAAGTCCGAAGGTCTTGCCAAACACAAAAATATAATTAATGAATTCTTTTCTCATCCCCCACTCTATTTGTTTGTAAACATCATTTTGTATAAAATACATATGCACACAAGAAAGGGCTCCCTAGGAGTACCTAAGACACTTTGGGTGCTAATATCTTCCCTCTGTGTAACCAACCCCCTTACCTATAATCTCTGGCATTTTATTAGTTTTGATTTGAAAACTTTTTATTTTTGGGTTTTGTTCGTACTTTTCCCTTTTCCATTGGAAACAATAAAAGCGCGGCGACGACTCTGGTTTTATTGACGACTAGCTTATCCATAGTTTGATATGGTCATGAATTTACCGCTACAGATAGGTTTGAGTTTTGAGTTGGATGTGGGATAAGTGAAGTTTGGGTTGTAACATAAAGCGATTTGGTTTGGTTTGCAAAATACAAACCACAAAGACAACCAAACTACGCAGTTTTATTAAGAAATGACTCAAATACATTTGAACAAAATGCGGTTTTTTCCAGTTTTGATTTGGTTTACAGTTTTCTGAAAGGTAGGTTCGATTTTAAACACGCTTAGTTAAGGCAGGACGCGTATGTAAACTACTACACTTAAAAAGAAGGGTGACAAACTGGGTCGTGACCCACAGGACTGACTCCCACACCCGCCAAAAAAGACAGGTTATGTTGGAATTTTGTGTCCGCCTACCCACTCAGTCCGCCCCGCCTTAAGCCCGCTAAAAAAAGGGCGAATTGGCCTACCATCCCTCCAACCTAGTTATAAAGCATTCAAAATATTTATTTTGGTTGATTGAACGTTAATATTTAAACTATTGTCTTGGAATACTTATTGATGATTTTATTTTATATATTTATTTATAAATATATACAATATTTTTTTAAATAAAATTTTAAAATAATCTTATAAAATTTGAAGATAAAGAGTGTTGAACTAATACAATTTTATTGTGATAATAAATCTATTACTGGCATATCCTATAACCAAGGGCAACATGATAAAATCAAATATATTGAAATTGAAATACACTTCGTTAAGAAATTTGCCCTTTGTAAATGTCATTCCAAAACAACCTTATAGTTCTTCTACCTAAAAAGGAGAACAACAATAATTTTGAAAATATAGTTTTTAAATTGAAGATGATAGATATTTATTCACTAGTTTAATGGAGAGTCTTTGTATTGATTTTTTTTTTATATTATTAATTTGTATTCAGACCTTTAGTAAATTAATCAAATATCTTTTAGAATAATCTATATGTAGAAATCAATGCTCGAACATTATTTAAACATTATGCATATACTATTGAACGAAACTATATTTTATTTATCCCAGCCTATTTGTAATATTGATGTATGTTGTTTATCATTTGTAGAGTATCTTGCTGTGGATATTAATTAAGGATTGTGGTAGATCACCTAAACTATCGTTTGAGCATGTTGAAATGATTATTTATCTTAGGTGCCCTGAAAATACCAACAACAATCAACTTTTTATGTTGTTTAAATATTGACGGTATAGTCATGAAATAATGAGAAGCCAACAAGTGTAACCACAAAATGCTTTTTAGTCAAAGAGAAACATGGGAAGTTGAACTAACTAAATATTGGAAAACCTAGCTCTTAATTTATTCCAAACTCCCATCCATCAAATATCTCTTACTCTATATAAGACCATCAATCATCCCTTTGTTCCTCATCAAATACCAAACCAACTTCTCTCGATACAGCAAGTTATCAATGGCATCAACCAAATCATGCATTACTGCTTTACTTCTTGTTGTAACAATGTCAAGCACGATTCTAGAAGCTCGCCAACTTTTGCAAACAACCTCACAACAACCTAATTTTCCTACCATTTCCTCTTTACCAAAACCAACAACAACGTTGCCACCTTTGCCTTCAATTCCAACATTGCCTCAATCAAGTCTTCCTCCATTACCTACTACCATTCCATCTCTTCCTAAACTCACTATGCCACCACTTCCTACCTTTTCTACAAATATTCCATCTCTCAACATTCCACCATTGCCAACAATCACTTCACTTCCCAACATCCCCACCTCAATCCCAACCACTTTTCCCTCCATCCCATTTCTCTCCCCACCACCTTCTTCAACCTCTAGCCCTTAAACACTTCTTTACAAGTTGCATAATGTAATCAGCTAAATGTTTGCGATATGGACATTATTACTTCATTTCTTTATCGTTTGTGATGAAATATAATGATAGTAATATCTTTGTTGTATTGTATGGTGTGAAAAAGTCTTTGTATTTTTTCTCTTTTTTTCTTACCAATTGAGCACTATGTTTTGTGTTTTTGAATTTATATAATTGATGTTGAATACACATTCAGATACAATTATGATGACGTGTTCTTTTAATTAACGTTGGGATTCATATTATCTTGTCATTATTTCATAACAAGTGAGAAACAAGAGGGTGATTTAAATATTTCAGTTAAGAAAGAGCGATGTTTAATGTTAATCCTAAAGAAAAACGTTAATAATCTTGTTTATTCTATACGGTTTTGTCCAACAAACCCTATCCGACTTTTAAAATGAACCACATGACAATCCGATCTATGGAGGTCGATCCTTACAATATGGTTAGACTAACATTTCAAAAATGTGGCATTTTGATGCAGAAATCACATTTTCTTACAGAACCAAAATAAAATAATATTTTTTTATATATGAAAATAAAATAATCTTTTTATTTTAAAATAAAACATCTTTTTTATAAATAAATATAAATATTTTTTAAAAATAATAATAATCTTTGTTTAAAATTGACAAACAATTATATTTTATTTATTTTTTAGTTTTAAATTGGCTGAGTCACATCACTTGTCTCTAAGTGAATTGCAATTAATGTTAAATAATCTTATCAAACAACTCTACCTTCTTATAGCCGATTCGATCAATGGTTATGATTGAGTTTTAAAACACGGCTAAAAACTACTTTCTACATTTTGGATCATTAAACTTTTAGACTATATATACTTTGGTTATGTAATACATTATCACTCAGTGAAAATCTTGATTTTAGTTCATTAAGATACATGGATGAAAAATATAAAAAAATCACAAACTTACAGGGACGAAAATCATAAAATCCAAAACTTCATCTTCATTCATTAATTAACTATGACAAGGACGAAAGTCATAAATTGTCATTGTTAGAGGGACGAAAATAAAAACTTTATAGAATCATTAAAATGACATTCAACACCATTTTTGGTAAGTAATGAACAACTGCATGAAATAATCAACAAAAACTTAAACAAGTTGGTTTTTTTTCCTTTCATTTTCCAACATCATCTTCATCTTCTCTTTTTTCCTAGACTCAGGGTCTTTAATAATGAAACTTAAATCTTTCACAACCTTTGAGAAATTTCAATTGCTTGAATTTTTAGGTTGACTCACTACTACGGAAAAACACTTTAACTACGGTTGAAAAAGTGATACCATCAGGCCTAACGTAGGGTGTGGTTGTAAATTTTCTATTTTCAACCATGGTCGTCTAACTTTTGTGGTAAACTATATAGTGCGCTACCTATCACAATGGCTTACTTAAACAAAAGTTGTCATAAAATATTTCCACAGTGAACACAAATTCGCAACTCTCTTAGATCCATGTTCACACAACCAGTTGCATCAGTGATAAATAAAGAACCATAATCACTTGTTAGCTGAACATGAAAAACCATCTATTAACAAATAACACAAAACAACATTGACAACAATAACATTTATCATCAACATACATACCTTTAATTGAAAAAAATTATGGAAAATTAAGACAAACCATCATATGAACCACGCCCATAGTATGCAAACTTATAAAATGAAAGGAGGATGAAACTGAGGAGAAACTACAAACTTGTGTTAAATTTGAATGGATGTCATTCTAGGTCTAACTCACAAGTTTGCATATTTCACTTCAGTTTCATCCTCTCTTGTATTTTTTTTCATATCAATACAAATCAATTGTAATCCTACAAACACCATGAAAAAAAACATGCTAACTTAAATTAACAGTACATTGTAATCCAACAAAAATGATCAACATACAAAATAATAACATCAACATAACAACAACATACACGAAAAAAAGAGAATATAGAAAAAGATTTGTCAACAAAAAAAAAAAGTGAAACCGAAGTAAATAATATGAAAATTGTGTCAACTAACATTTATCTACATTTATCAAAAACAACAACAACAACATACAAGATCAAAAAAATCAACATCGTCTTCTTCCATATCCACGAGATGACCATTAACCACAACTTTGAGAGAGGGCTCAGCTTCAGGATTACTGACAGTAGCACCGTCTTCCTAGATCATATGATTAGTGAGAAAGGGCTTGACTTATTCTATATCCACAAGATGACCATTAACCACAACTTTGAAGAAGTCCATCTAGGACAAGTCAAGATCGGGATAGAGACATAAGGCTTGAGCCTTTGCCTTATCAAAAGTAGTATTGCCTGCGTCAAAGACGTCAATTTGGGCTTTCTGCAAAGAGCTTTGCAATTGGACGTTTGAAAAATGAATTGATTTAATTTCCTCGGATTGTTTGTTAACAGTGGATTTCAATTCCTGATTCATAGCTTTCAATTTCTCCTTCCTGGTCTTCTCCTCCAATAATTGCTTATCTAGGTCAGATAGTTTAACCGCCCGCACTTTCTATTGCTCCTTCAAATTCAAACAACCCACTACTTAAAACAACACATCTCATCAGATAGGAACAAATGTTTTGTGTTAGTTTCTGTCGCCCTATGGTCTTTACCTTGTTTATGCCTTCTGTGGCATTCAAATGATCATAAAGTAATTCAATTTGTCAAAACTTTTACTCCAGAACTTGAATTCATTGGATGATATGGTTTGTTCACTTCCACCGGTCTGGTACATCAAAGATGAAATTTCCCAATCATCCTTGCAGACCTCGTCACTCATCAAAGTCTTCATCCTCTTTGGATAAATCAGATGAAGGCTATTTGATGGAGAAAGAGTCAAAATTTGAGGCTCTGAGACATTGGGATTTGTTTTGTTTAGGGTTGCCTTTGTTTTCTTCAGTAACCAGGTTTCTAAACCGGACAGGTCCAATTTAGCAGCATTTTGGCCGGTTACTATGCTCGCTGCCCAGGCTTCCAACATCAGCTTTTTTTGTTCCTTCACATATATGTCTATCATTTTTCCTGAAGACAAAATAAGAAAAGAAGTTAGCAGAATTCCGGATGGTACTCCGAGTGGAACACAAAGAAAGTAAATGATCATTACCCAAAAAACAAAACAAAAATCTCTTCGAGTAGTGACAATAGATCCCAGACCTTCATTATACGGAAATAATTTAATATGGCCAAGGAACTAACCTCATGGTTGTTTAATTAGTCAAAATAAAATCTGGACACCGAAAGATGATTCACGGTCCAATAGATGAGAAGACAATGAGACCTGTTTAACACATATATTACTGGAGGAAATCTCGGTCCACACCTAACTTGAAGAAATCGGTCTTTGAAACCTTTATAATTGGTGGTATAAGCTTGGAGAAAACTCTTACTTGGAAGGCCACTAATGGTCACCCATCCACCCTTATCAACACCTTTGATTTCAAAAAAGAATAAAAATAAAGTTATGGTAGGCTCTATATCTATGGCCTCACAAACTATTTCGAAGGCCTTGATAAACCCCCAACTATTAGGATGAAGTTGAGAGGGGGAGAAATTTAGGGTTCTTAGTAGATCAAATTCAAAATCAGTAAATGGAAGATGGATATTAAAATCTTCCAATACTCCGGTGTAGAAATGGAAATATTCATCTTTAACTCCCATAGGACGAGATATGAAAACATGTTCCCCTAGAATACATGGCTCCAAAATGACATTGTCTTCGTTCCCAATAGAAGATACATTCTTCAAAGACCGGAGTTTAGCTATCTCTACCTCGTCAATGGAGTTGTCAGATTTGGGCTCAAGCTTAGTTGAAAGTTGTCGTTTCACATAAACTTCGCAACCCCAAATCTTCATGTAAGACATATGTGGTTTCTTACCATTCCATATCTCATATGGTGTCTTCTCAACCTTTTTGGATGGAACATGGTTAAGTGTGTAAGCTGCTGTCAATAGTGCATGTCCCCAAAAGGAGTTTGGAAGATCGGTGTGACTCATCATGGATCGGACAATGTCTAACAAGGTTCGATTTCTTCTCTCAGATACACCATTCTATTGGGGTGTTCCAGGAGGAGTAAGTTGGGATAGGATCCCACACTCTTTCAGATGGTCATCAAACTCTAGGCTTAAACACTCACCACCTCGATCTGATCGAAGAGTTTTAATATTCTTACCTAGTTGGTTTTGTACTTCATTCTTAAATTCCTTGAACTTTTCAAAGGACTCTGATTTATGTTTCATTAAATACACATAATCATATCTACTGAAAAAATCAGTGAATGTGATGAAGTACTGAAAACCTCCTCGGGCTGGTATGTTCAGTGGTCCACATACATCAGTATGTATGAGGGCCAAAAGATCATTAGCTCTTTCACCTTTTCATGTGAATGGAGATTTTATCATTTTCCAAGTACTTTGGGCAGTTTCTCTTCCAGTGTCCGGTCTTACCGCAATGGAAGCAGGTGCCTGCCTTTGCTATGCCTTCACTAGGCTTTAAAGCAGCTATAGTGGGTTTGGGTTTGGCAACTTCCTTGCCTTTCCCTTTATCACCCTGTTTGGTGGGCCTTTTGTTTTGTCTCTTTCCATTTCCGATCATCAGAATGGACTTCCCTTTTGACTTCAGATTCTGCTCAGCAGTTCTTAACATGGCGAGCAATTTAGGAAGAGATTTGTCCATATCATTCATATTGAAATTTAGGACAAATTGACTGAATCTATCTGGCAACGATTGCAAGATCAAATCAGTCGCAAGTTCCTTTCCGAGGGGAAAACCCAATCTCTCAAGGTTTTCCACATACCCAATCATCTTGAGCACATGGGGACCTACAGGGGCTCCCTCAGCTACCTTGCCTTGAAAAAGGGCTTTTGAAACTTCAAACCTTTCATGCCTTGCTTGCTCTTGATAGAGCATCTTCAGGTGTTCGATCATATCGAACACTGCCATGTTCTCATGTTGCTTTTGCAATTCTGAGTTCATGGTAGCTAGCATGAGACAAGCAGTTTCATTGGCATCATCGACATGCTTATTATAAGCATCTCTTTCTTCCTTAGGTGCAGAACTAGGAGGTTCCTCTTCAGGAATAGGTTTCTCTAAGACATACATCTTTTTATCATGGTTGAGGACGATCCTCAGGTTTCGGTGCCAATCCAGAAAATTTGTCCCAGACAATTTTTCCTTGTTAAGGATTGATCGCAAAATGTTGTTAGAGGTGTTTGTTGTCATGGTAATCTACATAAGGATTAATGAAAATATAAGTATCATTGACATATTTAATTAGGCCTTTAATTAAATATGCTCCCACTATTTTACTCAAAACAAATGACCCTCATCATTTGATTCGGAAAATCCCGTTGGAAGATTTTCTAGTGGGTCAAGATCCATACTTCACTTCGTTCTAAGTCCGCGTAGGCGGATTACATAAAACTAGGTTATTTAGGTAGGAACTCCTTCCAATTGTATCTCATACAACTTTCGAATGTTTCAGTTGGGTGAATAACTCCTTATTCCAATCCATCATATGGATCATTACCAAATCTTGCTTCTAAACATATATAATATTATTATATATAAGTTTGACTCATCGTTTTAGCAGTTGGATATTACAATTATCCCATTGCACCTTACTAATATAGAACATGCACCTCGCGTAGGCGAAACCTACATTATCCGATACTAGTCTTGATGAGTGCTAAAACTTGGAAAGCAAACATATATAATATTATTATAATTTGTTTAGTTAAGTTTGACCCATTGTCTTAGCAGTTGGATATTACAATTATCCCATCGCACCTTACTAATATAAAACATGCACCTCGCGTAGGCGAAACCTACATTATCCGATACTAGTCTTGATGAGTGCTAAAACTTGGAAAGCATAAACTTTAATATTTAGTTTGAGGGAATTGCAATTATTCTAATCTCACCGGCTTATTTATCATATAAATCGTCTCTCAAATGCATCAACATACATTCACATGCATCAACATACATACATACATAATGAAACAGTTATGACCCCTAGCGCAATTGTTCTCGCAAGCCAATGAGAGAACCTAAGCTGACCTAATAACGATCTAAGCTTCTCCAAGCAAGATCTTCAAGGTTGTCCTCCTTTGGCACTGACTCCTTTGCTTTCTTCATAACATTACATTACATAAAGAAACTCGTTTTACATACGAGGGAGTGAGATGAGAAAAGAAGTTACATTCAGAGATTAAAAGAGAGGCACGACACGCAGGTCGTATTTTAAAACCCAAAACAAAATAAAGGAAAACTAAGGCCATAACCGATCACCACAAGACAATAATAATAAACACATTATTATTATTATTATTAATTTTAATTCTTTTAATTAATTAAAACCAAATTAAATTTCGACGACCGATCACACTACGCAGAGTTAGCCGAACGGGTGTATTCTGTCTTGCGTTAACCGGTTAACCAAATGCGTTAACCGGTTAACACTGTTGAAAAACTGTTAGAAAATTGTATCCCGTCTTGCGTTAACCGGTTAACCAAATACGTTAACCGGTTAACAATGTTTGAAAATCTGTTAGAAAGCAGTATTCCGTCTTGCATTAACCGGTTAACCAAATACGTTAACCGGTTAACACTGTTTGAAAATCTGTTAGAAAGCACAACTCTTGTGCAGTCACAACCCCAATCGCATAACTCTTTGACAACACAATCCTTGTGCCGTCACTAACCCTAATGCACCAATTTCAGACCGTCAAACACATCTCGATTGTTGATTAAGTATGATTGATCAACACGTCATTGCTTCACCATACTAATGTCGGATCAAGAAGCAAACGGCCATTGATCGCTCAAAGGAAAACAACCATTAAGTGTTTGAATGAATGAAACAGAAACAGTATATCATATATACCGTATTTTGCATCAGGATTACTTATATCATATATATAAATTGATCGATCTCGATTTAATTACTCGTTTATTCTTTGATTCATTCTGTCTTTAATTTTATTAATACAGAAAATAAACAGTTATCTGATTCATGGTTTCGTAAGTGGCTCTGATACCACTGAAGGAGAATGGCGATCCAAAATGCAGCGGAATTTAAATTTTTTCTCCTTTAATGATCCTTACGAATGAGCATGATCAGTGATAGAATCGTTACCTCTTGTGGCGATCACGAACGTTGAACGATGACAACGCCTCTACTCAGTCCACACGAACGGACTCCTTCAATCTCAGTGCTAGCTGCTACGAATGAAGGCTTTGAGTGAGAGAGAGAGAGAAATGAAATTGCAAGAGTGACAATGCTTCTACTCAAGGGTTCTATTTATAGAACCACTTGTGTGGGCTGCAAGCTAAAAAGCCCACTCAAGTGTATATGGCCCATATCTTATAATATGCCAAAATCACTTAAGTGTGTGGTACCTTACCATATTTCGTATTCTACTTAAGTACACCGTACCTTACGATGTTCTATAATTCACTTAAGGGAACCGTACATTACAGTATTCCTTAATTACTCTATCTCTCATCAATCCGTCCTTTGTGTGTGACCCTATAGGTTTTCGTGGCATTGGCAATTATATTAAATCACGTATTTAACATAATAAACAGTGAGCGGTATCTAGCAACACATCACTGCTACCCAAGACACGAAAATGTCATGTGATCTGACAAATCCTTCTGTGATAATAATTATGTGTATAATTACCCTTTTGCCCTTATGTCTATATTGAACACAAGGCATAGACCGTGTCATCCTTGTCCAGTTCAATATTGGGCCCATAGACATTTATCCTGTTACGTAGGATGGGCAAATTCCATCTAGGTCACTCATGTCCCTCAGCATGCTTCGTGGAGTACCCATCAACTGTCTTTATGGTTATCCAATTACGGACAACGTTTGATCAGCAATAAAGCACTCGACTCTACATCTGGGGTCCATAGTGGTTTCAGGTCGAAGAGTGGTATACACCATTATCACCATGAGAATAACTTATGACACTTTGCATAACTTTCTATATAGTATTCTCATAACGGGTCAATCCAGTATAAATATTACTCTTAAGATTCATACCTATGTTTAAGACTTGATAACTCCTTATCCATGATCCATGAGATGTGACCATCAGTCTATATACATAATAGTCTTCATTCTTTAATGTTATCCCATTTCACAATAAAGCTTGACTACGGATACTTTAAGAATAGTGTCCTTATGCTTAATGTGATATCATGATTAAGTCATACTTGATACATTAAACGGACTAGCTATTCTAGTGACTTTATTAAACAAACATAATAAAGAAAAAGCCTTTTATTATTAATAAATAATTCGATACAAGTACCAAAAGTATTGGCCTCTAGGGCTTACACCAACATAAACATCTAATAGTAAAACAAAAAATTGTTCAAAGATACATAAGGGCACATCACCACTGATGACCAACAACAAGACATAAACAAATTTAAACTTCATGATGTCGGCTTCCTGAGCTTCCGGTTTCATATCATCCACCTTCATATCCTTTGAACCCTCTGTCTCAGGGTAAGTCTTTTCCATGTCGACCAACTTCCCTTCCGTCACAACCTTGAAAAAATCCATCTTTGACATGTCTAGGTCTGGAATAATGCATAAAGCTTGGGATTTAGCTCTCTCAAAGGATTCATCTCCAACAAAGAGAAAATCTACCTGGGTATCTTGCAAGTACTTTTTTAAAGTCTCATTAAGAACCCGAGTTTGTTCTACTTCCTAGGTCAAACCGACATTGGTCACTTCGAGTTCCGAACATTTGGATTCAACATTTTCATTCTACTTAATCATTTCTGATATTTGGGACTCTGACGTCTCCTTCTATTTTTTCATCTCTAAAAGTTGCTTGGTCAATTCCTCCACCTGGAGTGTCTGGGCCTTCAAATCGTCTTTCAACTGGGTTATATCGTTATTAAGACGAGCCTCGTGGGTGTCATCTACTTCAAATAAACCCCGAGTCATGACCACACACCTCATCAAGTAGGCCCCAAGATTTTGGGTCAATTGTTGGGTGCATATTGACTTCACCTTATCAACATCTTTGGTCTTGTTCAAATGATCATAAAGATATCCCAAACCATCGAAGTTGTTGGACTAGAACTTGAATTCTGAAGATAAGTTAGTTAGATGACTACTACTCGAATCCTATATGAAAGTGGAAATTGTTAGATCGGTTTGGCTCACATCGTCGCTCATTAGAGTCTTTCTTTTCTTCGAGGAACCCGATTTAGAATTCCCAGAAGGAGGAACAAAGGTAGACTGGGGATCTGACACAATGGGGGATGCCTTGGTGGCATCCATCTTCCTCCTTTTGAGGGTCCGAGTTTGAATACTTGTCATATCACTTTTAGAATCAGACTGATCCCCACACCCGGTCTGGCTTCGACCATCAACTTCTTTTGTTCAGACAACATGAGGTTTATCATTTTTGCTGAAAAGAAAAGGACCAAGAAGAAATAAATAAAAACACGAGGCTTAATAAGGTTATTAAAAATCAATGAATAAGAACATATAAGCATTACCCGAGAAATCAGAAATTTATTCTGGGTCTTCATCCATCTGTGGTAAATCCTTAATTTTCACTACTCGGAAGGCATCCAGAAGGACCAAATATCGGACTCCCAAAACGCTTAACTTGTTATAGTCAAAGCCGGAGACCAGCAATGGACTATTTGACCAATACATTGGGAAACCATAGTTCCCGTCCAGCGCATACATGACCCGGAGACATATCTTTCCGCTCTTCACTCGAATGAATTTGTCCTTAAAATCCTTATAATTAGTAATATAAGCTTGTAGAAAGCTCTTTCCCTGAACCCTGTTGAGGAAAACTCGAACTCATTTTTCCACCCCTTTCAACTTGAAAAATGAGAAAAACAATCCTAAGGTAGGCGTTATGTCCGTTGCATCACAAACAATTTCAAAAGCCTTGATAAACCCCAACCATTTGAGCGTAATTGAGAATGGGCTATATTTAGGTTTTTGAAGAGATCGGACTCAAAATCATTAAACGGGATATGGGTTTTAAATTTCTCAATCACTCATGAATAGAAATATAAGTATTCATCAGACACTCTCACCATCCACACAAGGTGCTAGTATAACATCTTCTTCATTTTCGGTTGAAGAGACTAGGGAGTTAGAATGAAGATTCGAGATGTAGCTTTCGTTAATAATATTATGGTTCTAACTTATGACTTTTTTATCTATCAGGGATCCTGTAGCCTCCATTTGAGTGTCTAAAAAACCTGGGGTGAAGAGATTTCACCATAAGCTTCTCTAATAATCCGATCAAAATCCATTCGACTCAAATAACCCTTACAATCTCGCATGTAAGCATTCCAAATCATATTTTTATCATTAACAGTAAGGGAAATCAAACATTCTCCCGAGTAACTATAGCTTCGTATTCAAGACATAAAGAAAGAACAAAAAGAGTTAAAATGGGAAATAAAATGATACATGGGCTTGAGATAGCATAAGAATCGAGTGAGGGATGGTGTAAAAAAATTTCCACAACACTTAGGGAGAAGATCACTAGTTTTGGTAATAAACAAAATGGAAAAACAAAGTCCCTTTAAAAACAAGTTTGTAACAGTCAAGAATTCACATAAAAAAGAGAAATAATGATAAGTGAGAGTTTCCATAAAAACTATCACGATGAGGAAAGAGAAATATTTGTCATCATTAAGATGATTGACACTTCAGTGATTCGCCGAGTAGGAGGTCGGTTTAGGGAAGAGGGAATTCAAAGATTATATTGACCGAACACTTCAATCTAATATGACCTTATGATCGAGGGGCTTATGTACATCCCAGAATTCCTAAAAAAGACGAGTTTTTGTAAACCGAGTACTAGGAGGCCGGTAAGTCGGATAAGCACGAATATTTCAAAAAATCGAAATCTGGTTAAGGTTCACATACCGACAATACAAGCATATCGTCCTTGTAGTAAACTCTGACAGAAAAAAAAAGTCGACTCCGACCCTATAAGCAATACTAGGAAGTCATGTGAATAGTCAAAATGGACGATTATGACACATCTCCATAACGACAGGATGTTACAGAAGCTAAGGGAAAAGACGTTATGTGATGATTATGGAAGACGACATACACTATTATGAGTCACCTTAATGAGGAATATGAAGAAGCATCCCTTTAAGGGTCATTGAAGGTTAAAGGAGTATAAAAGGAGACTTCCTCCATGAGTAAGAGGACATATAATAACCATCTAAGAAAAATATTTACAGACACTTAACCAATCATTTGGGGATCTCCCTGACTTGCATCGGGGAAGTCAATCTTTTAGTGTTTTTAGCAAGAACAACATGAAATTCACATCCCACTTCCAATTCATCTCATATACATATCCATCAACATACCACTTATCAGGTTCAAGAACTAATCTACCCCTATGGTATATTCTTAAACTAACCTTATAATTCTTAGATGATTGTCAATTAAGAAAAAGGAATAAATTAACATGCAATGTGATCAGTGCATTTTGATGCACATTCTTCTATAATTGTACTTGGGCATTTATCTAGTTTATTTTTCTTATTTTACTATTTTATTATGTTTTTAGATTTAAGTTCATGGTTGCCTTTAATCTATTTTCGTTTGTTATTTTCAGTTTTAGCGGTTATTTGATACTTGTCCACTGTTCGGATCATAACTTGAGCTACGGGATGACGTTTTCCAAGTTTTGACATGCGTTGGAAAGCTAAGAGAAAGAGCTACAACTTTTATGTTGAAGACAAAAGCTTATTCGGAGTGTAGACGTCTCAAATAATTCGTTGAAGTTTCGTACTTTAGGAAATATTTTCTTTTGGGCCATTTGTTGGGCCGAATTTAGGTTTTCCGGCCCAATTTGAATTATTAGTGAAACCCTTATTCTATTTAAAAGGGAAGCTGTGATACTGTAGAAAATACACATTATTCACAATAACTTTTTGCTTTTGTGCGATCATGAAGAGGAACTAATCTCCTAGAGTCAATTTGCTGTAACCGAATTTCCAAGGTTTGAGGTTTTTATTCTATCAATTTAATTTTGTTCTCTTTCAATTCTATTCTATAAAATTGCATTTTATTAATCTATATTTTATGGAATGGTTTTGATTAAATTCGTATGATTGCATTCCTAACTATTAATCGCTATTTTCGTCGCTTTGTCGTTAAATTGCGTTTGTAAATCGTGTTTGTTTAATTCACGAATGTATTTATCCGTTTTCTTAATTCAAAATATAGGAATATAAATCCATCATATATCTATTGCGTTTGTCAATCGAATTTGAATCGAATAGAGATCGTAGTTGCTTAGGGAATTGGTAGGTAAAATTCAGTGATTATCCGAAAACCGAAAACAGTAGATTGACTTATTTTATAATCGCTTATTTTAATCATTTTTTTTTGTTTTGTTTTCTAAATCGACCACTCAAACATAAACCCCCCTTAAATCGATTCCATTAGGTTAAGAACAATACAAGAATCCTTGCAATACGATACTCGAGTTGTTGCTTCCGCTAAACTATAGTTTTCTAATTACTCGTTATGACCCGTGCGCGACAGCGGATCAAATTGGTGTCGTTGCCGGGGATTCTTGTAGATTTTAACCATTATTATAGTCTAACTATTATTATAGTAATAGGTGTCGTGTTTTAACATTTTTTTTGCCCTAACTTTCTTGTGTTCTGGTGTTTTTGCGTTTTAGGATAAAAATAAATCTGTTTTTTTTTTTAGAAAATCGTTTCAAAATATTCCGATTCTTTGTCGATTAACTAGGAAAAAACCAAGGATCAAAAACCTCTATTTAGGGATTAAATAGTAGAAGTCATCCTAAAAAATCGAAATTCCCTATTTTTCTATTTTTTATGATTTTATTTCTGTTTTGGTAGTTTCAGAAAATTCTTAAAAAATTCTCAAAATTCTTAATTGACGTTATTAGATTAATTTTTGTGTTTTTGTATTTTTTGTATTTTATTTTAATCATTTGTTTTGTATTTCAATTGTTTTTACTTAATAGGGACATTGCCGGTATTTTCTTATTTGTTGTTGCATTGCTGAATTAGTTGTGTTTTCTCATTGTTTGTTAATTTTTTTTCCTTTTCTATTGAGTTTAACATGGTTGACCAAAGAACTCTGAGAGAACTTGTTGCCCTTGATCTTGATTATAATGCTTTGTGTATTGAATATCATGTTGCTGTCAAATCCTTGATTAAGAACATGTCACTTAACTCCCAATAGTTCACAACAATGGATAATTTTATGGTCCAAGCAAAAGGTATGAATGAGATTCAGATTTCTTCTTTCAACAAGGCTCTAGAAACCAGAATTGATGAACTTACCTCTTTAGTGAAACAATTGATGTTACCCATTCTACCACCACCACCATATAACCCCCCACAAGTAACCACCTATTCACCTTATGAACCTTCACTTGAGGATCTTGTCAAGCAAATGACTGTAAATAATCTTCAGTTTCAACAACGAACAGATTCTAGTATTCAGACTTTACAAACACAAATTGGACAGCTTGCCACTTCAATGAATGTCATGCAGCAAGCTCGAGGATCGAACTAACTACCTGCCCAAATAGTAGTGAATCCAAAATGCCTCAATGTGAGTGCAATTTTCTTGAGACCAGAAAAGTTGCAGAACCAGCCCCAGAAAAAAATGAAAAAATTGTTAGTGTAACACCTGAAAATAAACTTAAACCTTCTATTGTTGTTGAGGTTGAAAAAAGTATGTATCACCAATCCCTTTCCCACAAGGAGTACTGAAAAATAAGAAGATTGACGAGGAAGAACATTCTATTTTTCAGATAGAGTTGCTTTCTGAAGTTGTTGATGAAGCTTATTCTGATTTTTTTTCAGAGATGGTTTTCCAACTTTATCTGGTTTTGATGATATTTACTCATGTGATGATTGTACTAACACTAACCTTTGTGCTATTTGTGATGAGATTGACGCTGCCTTGCAGGGTGACAGTGTAAATGAAGTTGTTTATGTAGCTGAAGCTCTTGACATTCTGGCTGCCCTAAACATACCATCCATTGAACAACTATATTCTGTAGACCCTAAACCACTTCCCAAGGATTCATATTATTCATCAAAGCTTTAACTTAACCAAAAATATAAGAAGGGAATTGGATGGACCTTGGCTGACATTCGTGATATTAGCTCATCCATATGTATGCATAGGATCTCACTTAAAGATGAAACAAAAGTAGTGAGACAGCCCCATAATCCTTTAATTCTTGATGTTGTAAAAAAGGAGATCACTTTCACGTGTCCATTTAACACTTTTACTTATCGAAGATACTTCTTTGATCCTGGAATACAAGACAAATGCACTAATCAAAATTTCAAGGTCAATGGACACTCCCCAAAGCTACTCCATGAGAACCCGACTTTGGAAGAAGAGACTGTAGAAGAGATCTCTTTGGGAAAGGCTGTTTATGCAATGACTTATCCGCCTTGACTCCTCGGGTGTGTTCTTTCCTTTCTCTCACTTTTATTTTATATTTATGATCTTTCATTAAGGACAATGTATGTTTTAAGTGTGGGGGAAGGAACCATTTATTTGTTTGTTTTCTTTGTTTTGTTTTCAGTTTTTCTCTGTTTTTGGTTCAAATTTAAAATAAAAAAAATTGCATGTTTTTTCCCTTGGTTTTTGAGTTACAATTATGAGTATTTTTCTTAGTTCTCTTGACTAAAGTCTTGTGGTGTGATGTGAAAAATTTGTTGTGCATTTTTAGTAGGATAGGTATGACTAAACTCTAAATTGTATATCTTTAGCAGTAGATCATTAACATTGGTGAGCTTTGAGCCTTATATGGATAACATACAAAAATTCATCTCTTTCTTTCTTGTGTGATTCACTCATATTTGTTAGTCTCTAGAACTTGAATTGACTCTTGTTGATGTTGTTGTTTACTTGTGCACACTGATATGATAAAGGCAGTTTTGTTTTTTGTTTTATTTAGCCAGTTAGTCAAAAAGCCAACCCTGAAATAATATCATCCCTTGTTTGAAACCCCCTTGAGCATATTATCTTTTTTTTTGTTTAAAACTCATTACAAGCCGAGAAGTGAAAAAAACGTTATCACCCTATTCAAAGGGTTAAAAGAGTCTTGTTTGGAGTTGTGTGGGGTTGAATAACTATATTTGTAATGTTTCAGAAGTTGGCAGAAAAAGAAAAAAAAATAGAAAAAGAAAATAGAAAAGAAAAAAAAGGAATGAAAAAAATAGAAGGATAAGAGGAAGAAAAAAAATTGTTTGTAATATTTCAATACATGTCAATACATACTCCTTCAAAAAAAAAGATGAAGAAGAAAAGAAAACAATTGCTATAGAGTTGTTCAAGTGAATGAAATATTTTGTAAATTCAACTCCCGCAGTTTCTTTCAAGTCTCTTTTATCTCTTTGAATTTTAGCCTAGTACCCCTTAGGATTTATTTCACCCTTACCTTGGCCACGTTACAACCAAATAAAAATCCTTTTGATCTTTGTGTGCATGTATTTCAACTGTGGATGTTAGAGTCCTTTCAAGCTTATGGTAGTACTAATTTTCATGTTATGCTTTGAGTGTAAACAATTAATCTAAACACTTGAGAGTTGAGTGAATTATATCCTGTGAGGATCTTACTGCTGTTGATGTACTTTTTCGTAATCTGTTTTTCTATCTACTTTGAATGTCACAAAAAATTGCTTATTAACACCATATTCTTGAAGTTTAGACTTAGAATTATGCTTATACCTTGTATCTTGAAAACTTTTGGAAGTGCATGCTCTGTTTTCTTTCCTTTTGTTTTGAAATTGTAATTTTGCTCGGAGTGCAAAAGTTCAAGTGTGGGGGAATTTGATCAGTATATTTTGATGCACATTTTTCTATAATTGTACTTGGGCATTTATCTAGTTTATTTTTCTTATTTTACTATTTTATTATGTTTTTAGATTTAAGTTCATGGTTGCCTTTAATCTATTTTCGTTTGCTATTTTCAGTTTTAGCGGTTATTTGATACTTGTCCACTATTCGGATCATAACTTGAGCTACGAGATGCCGTTTTTCAAGTTCTGACATGCGTTGGAAAGCTAAGACAAAGAGCTACAACTTTTATGTTGAAGACAAAAGTTGATTCGAAGTGTAGACGTCTCAAATAATTCGTTGAAGTTTTGTACTTTAGGAAAAAAAAAATTTGGGCCATTTGTTGGGTCAAATTTAGGTTTTCCGGCCCAATTTGAATTATTAGTGAAACCCTTATTCTGTTTAAAAGGGCAGCCGCGATACTATAGAAAATACACATTATTCACAATAACTTTTTGCTTTTGTGCAATCATGAAGAGGAACTAATCTCCTAGAGTCAATTTGCTGTAACCGAATTTCCAAGGCTTTGAGTTTTTATTTTATCAATTTAATTTTGTTCTCTTTCAATTCTATTCTATAAAATTGCATTTGCTTAATCTGTATTTTGTGGAATGGTTTTGATTAAATTCATATGCTTGCATTCCTAACTATTTTTCGCCGTTTTCATCGCTTTGTCGTTAAATTACGTTTGTAAATCGTGTTTGCTTAATTCACGATTGTATTTATCCGTTTTCTTAATTCGGAATATAGGAATATAAATCTATCATATATCTATTGCGCTTGTCAATCGAATTTGAATCGAATAGAGATCGAAGCCGCTTAGGGAATTGGTAGGTAAAAACCAATGATTAGTCGGAAACCGAAAACAGTAGATTGACTTATTTTATAATCGCTTATTTTAATCATTTTTTTTGCTTTGTTTTCTAAATCGACCACTAAAACATAAAGCCCCCTTAAACCGATTCCATTAGGTTAAGAATAATACAAGAATCCTTGCGATACGATACTCGAGTTGTCGCTTCCGCTAAACTATATTTGTCTAATTACTCATTTTGACCCGTGCGCGACAACGGATCACAATGTGGGACCAAATAATAACACTAAATAAAGATGGTGGACCACATAATAAAACAAGAAAACAGCCGGGACCACACATTTACATAGAAAAGTCATGGTCGACCTCATGTTAACATCTTGGACCATATAATAACATAGAAATTCATGGTAACACACAATGGGGACAAAAACACATACCTTAAATAGAACATCACTGCTTCACTGCTATCGAAATTCCCCTTGGTCATTTTTACAAACTTCGATTCACTACTATAGAAAACACATATAATGACGAATGTGAAATACATAATGACGGTTGTGCGTCCGTTGTTAGGTAGCGTGTAATTGTATCTATGTTGGTTTCCACAATCGGCGTATGACCATGGCTATAAGCTAGGTAGTGTGCTACCTATCATAACACTTATAGTAAACAACTGTTGTGGTATGTGCAAGGGTTTATTATAAAATATAGGATTGCTTGTTTTTACCTGCCCCTCATTGACCATATATCACCATTCAAATAGATTTTTGAGATAATAATCAAAAAAATTAAATTATTCTTGAAAAACAATTGAAATAGTCCAATGTTTTTCGAATTGCATTCATCTTATAATTCATGATTTCCTCATTAACCCACATAATTTGATTCAATCCCAAAATTTTCAAAGTAATTATGATGAATGGATGTCTTCTAAAGCTTTCACACAATATTTGATTCCCTCTTTTTTTTTTCTAGTTTGTTTTGCAAACATTAAATTTTGTGTGAAAGACTCAGACTGAGATCTATTTATCATCATTATTTTGAAGAATTTGTGGCATTGAATCAAATTCTATGGGCTAAAGAGGAAATCACGATTACAAGATCCATGCAAATCGATAAACATTGGATCGTCTAAGTTGTTTTTCAATAATAATTTAATTTTTATTATTATTGTCTCAAAAATCTATTTAAATGGATGCAAGTTCAATGAGGGCTTAGTGAAATGAACAATCACATATGATATAACAAACTCACTAACAACATTTATTAACAAAAACATCAATTAATTATAATAGATTAGGATAACTTGATAACTAAACATTCCTGAAAGCTATGAAGAGGATAAAGTAGAAGGGAGAGTAGAAAACATGTGTTCACTATGAGAATATTATATGACAGACTCATGTAATATTTCCACGGCGAACACAAGTTCGCAACTGTCTTAGATCCATGTTAACACAACAAGTTGCATCAGTGATAAGTAAATAACCATAACCACTTGCTAGCTGCATATGAAAAGTCGCCTATATTTGGGTAAACAATTTCACTACAGTCGTATTCAAAAACAGTAATGAAATGTAATGCCTTTTCAAACATTATCAACCATGGTGACAATTATATATATATATATATATATATATATATATATATATATATATATATATATATATATATATATATATATATATATATATATATATATATATATATATATATATATATATATATATATATATATATATATATATATATATATATATATATATGATCAAATGATATCAAGGTGTCAGACTTAGTAACATGACACCTTCAATAACTCTTTATCTCATGTCCGTATAACGAAATTCCCGGTTGAATTGAAAATTATTATTAAATAGACCACACCTATAAAATTTCACATAAATAAAAACTTAATTGATATGTTAAAGAGAATTATTATAAGTAACGGTTATCATGAAGTTTTGTAAGATGTTAGTTTTTATGCATCTCGTTGACATGTCAAATAATTTCTAATTGATGTTAAATTTTATAGACATGATCTATATGATAATAGTTTTCAATCTAATGATGAATTTTGTTATACGGGTATGGGGTGAAGAGTTATCGGATGTGTAATGTTACTAAGTTTGACACCTTGATGTCATTTGATCTAGAGCCATATATATATATATATATATAAGGACAATCTTCATTGTAACGAAAACGTAGAAAATTGTTAGCGCTGAGATTCGAATCTTGTCACTCCATGAATATATAATCACGGTTAATTGTTTTGACCGTAATGCAATATCTTTTCGTAAATATGAAAAAAAACATGTCCAAATATATTGAAATTGACATATACTTCATTAAGAAAAGTTACAAAGTGATCTTATTTGCCTTTTACATCATTGTTATTCCTACACATTTTTACACTAAATACTTACACCGTATACACTGTTCACCGTATTTGTACGGTGAACAATGTATTTTTAAAATAAAATAACATATTTATGAACAATACGTGAATATTACGTGAACAATACACGTAAATAGTATCTATGAACAGTAGACATGAACATTGACTTAAAGTAGTAAAAAAAATTGGTTAATTAAAATGTAAAAGATTGGTTAATGAAGTGACGAAGTTGGTTTATAAACGTTTAGATATTAAAAATAATTTTTAGATATAAACCAAAATTGACTAATGAAAAGTAAAAAGTTGGCTAATGAATCTATGAAATTGGTTAATAAACGTCTAAATATTAAAAATAATTTTGAATAATCACCAAAATTGATTAATACAAGTTATGATGTTGGTTAAAATAGTTATAAAATTGATTAATAAATATTTAGAAAATAAAAATAAAAATAAAAAAATATATATATTTTTTTTTAAAAATAATATGTTCTTATAATATTTTGAAAATATGGTGTAGGTGTATAATGTAATATAAGAATTGTATTTGAAAAACAAACTTATAGATCTTAGGGGAACAACAATGACTTTGAAAATATAGTTTTTAAATTGAAGATGATAAATATTTATTTACTAGTTTAACGGAGGGTCAGTATTTTATTTATTTTTACTAAATTTTTTTATAGTATTAATTTGTATTCAGACCTTTAGTAAATGAATCAAATATTTTTTAGAATAATATGTAGAAATGAATGCTTGTACATTATTTATACATTAGCATATATTATTCAGATTTTACAAAATGGTTTCTCTTGGGACAAAATTGATCATAGGACATTATGCCGTTATTTTATGCATATACTATTGAACGAAACTATATTTATTTATTCAGCCTATTTGTAATATTGATGTATGTTGTTTATTATTTGTAGAGTATCTTGCTGTGGATATTAATTAAGGATTGTGGTAGATCACCTAAATTATCGTTTGAGCATGTTGAAAGGATTTATAGGTGCCTTGAAAGTACCAACAACAATCAACATATTTTAGTTGTTTAAATATTGACGGTATAGTCATGAGATAATTGAGAAGTCAAGTCTAACCACAAAATGAAACATTGGAAGTTCAACTAACTAAATACTCCCCTCCATCAAATCTCTCTTACTCTATATAAGACCATCAATCATCCCTTTGTTCCTAATCAAACACCAAAGCAACTTCTCTCAATACAGAAAGTTATCAATGGCATCAACCAAATCAATCATCACTGCTTTACTTCTTGTTGTAACAATGTCAAGCATGATCCTGGAAGCTCGCCAACTTTTACAAACAACCACACAACCAAATTTTCCCGGCATTCCAACTTTACCAAAGCCAACAGCATTGCCACCTCTGCCTTCAATTCCAACATTACCTCAAGCAAGTCTTCCTCCATTACCTACTACCATTCCATCTCTTCCTAAACTCACTATGCCACCACTTCTTCCCTTTCCTACAAATATTCCAACTCTCAACATTCCACCATTGCCAGCAATCACTTCACTTCCCAACATTCCCACCTCAATCCCGACCACTTTCCCTTCCATCCCATTTCTCACCCCACCACCTTCTTCAACCTCTAGCCCTTAAACACTTTTTTATAAGTTGCATAATATAATCAGGTAAATGTTTGCAATATGGACATTATTGCTTCATTTCTTTATTGTGCGTGATGAAATAGTAGGAGGTTATCATTATAGTAATATCTTTGTTGTATTGTATTGTATGGTGTGAAAAAGTCTTTGTATTTTCTCTTTATTTTTTACCAGTTTAGCACCATATATGTTTTGTATTTTTGAATTTAATTGATGTTGGACCACACATTTAGATACAACTATGATGACTTCTTTCTTATATCTATTATCGTTCAGATTCTAATTAACTTTTCATAATTTCATAATAAGTGATAAAAGTATTTCAGTTAAGAAAGAGTGATGTTTAATGTTCATCCTAAAGAAAAACGTTAATAAACTTGTTTATTCTCTACGGTTTTGCCCAACAAATCCTATCTGACTTTTAGAAATGGATCACATGAGGATCTGACCTATGGAGGTCGATCTTTACCATATGGTTAGACTAACATTTTGTTGTTTGGCCTGGGTTTCATCCAAAACCTCAGATTGAACCTTTTTCTAAATTTGCAGTAAATTTCGCAAGTATACCTGCGTATTTTCCTAGTATTTCTTAAAATGATTATAGTGTTAAGAAAAAACTCGATAGAAATACCTGCGGATTTTGTTGCAAAAATCACATTTTCAACCTGCAGATTTTGCAGCAGAAATCACATTTTCAATCTGCAGATGTTGCTGCAGAAATCACATTTTCAACCGAACTAATCTCCGTTATGAAATCACATTTTCAACTCTTAAACCAATTGAGTTTCTTAAACTAGTTAAGCTCTTGCAATTATTATATCAAAATGCTCCTCTAATATTTTGGTGTCTGTGTTATGCAGAAAAAGAAAACCAAACCAAAAGTTGCTTGGAAATTGAAGTTAAGGAGAGTGATAGAACAACAGTCCTAAAATGCAAAAACCTCAAGGGAGAATGAATTGATCCAACACAACCTTTGGATTTTTAGACATTAAACATCCTAGTGAATTTTCCTTATGGTTTAGTTATGATGTATTTTGAGACTTTGTTATGCCTTTTGGATTTGTAGACATGAACCAACCTATTGATTTAATTATGATGTATTTTTGTTATAGTTTTACACATAACAAAGTTGTATTTTAAGACTAGTTCATATGCCTTTTGGGCTATATGTATTTGGTTATTTTAAGAATACGTTATCAGTTTGTGTAAATCTCGATTTTAGTTCATTAAGATACATGGATAAAAACAAAAAAAAATCACAAACTTACAGGGATGAAAATCATTAAATTCAAAACTTCATCTTCATTCATTAAGTAACCATGACAAGGAAGGAAGTCATAAATTGTTATTGTTAGAGGGATGCAAATAATTTTTTTACAGAATCATTAAAATGACATTCAACACCATTTCTGGTAAGCAATGAACAACTCCATGAAATGTTTAACAAAAATTTAAACAAGTTGGCTTTTTTTTATTTTGTTTTCCAATTTCATATTCATGTTCTCTTTTTTCCTAGACTCAGGGTCTTTATTCATTCAACTTAAATCTTTCACAACCTTTGAACACTTGCATCTGCTTGAATTTTTGGATTGACTCACTACTACAAAAAAAAATCACCATGGTTGGAAAAGGGATACCATCACGCCCGATCAATTATGGTAAAGTAGGGTGTGGTTGTAAATTTCCTACTTTCAACCACGGGCGTCCAACCGTTATGGTAAACTATGTATCTCGATACCTATCACATCGGTTGACTTAAACAATTGTTGTCATAAATATAAAGTTATGGGTTCGATACTCAACTACAACCAAATTAAAGCGCATAAAAAATAACATTTCACCACGGTTATATTTTCCAACAGTAGTGATATGTGTAAGAGTTTATTATAAAATATGAGATTTCTTTTTTTCCCTTCCCCTCATTAACCATATACAACCATTCAAATAGATTTTTGATAATCAGAAAAATTAAATTATTCTTGATAAACAACTTAAACGGTCAAATATATTCTAATTTCATGCATCTTGTAATTTATGTTTTCCTCATTAACCCATATAATTTGATTCAATCCCAAATTCTACAAAATAATGATGATGAATGAATGTCTTCTAAGTCTTTCACGCAAAATTTAAAATATGGAAATTATTGTTTCATTTCTTTATTGTGCGTGATGAAATAGTAGGAGGTTATAATTATAGTAATATCTTTGTTGTATTGTATTGTATGGTGTGAAAAAGTCTTTGTATTTTCTCTTTTTTTTTTACCAGTTTAGCACTATATATGTTTTGTATTTTTGAATTTAATTGATGTTGGACCACACATTTAGATACAACTATGACGACTTCTTTCTTATATCTATTATCGTTCAGATTCTAATTAACTTTTCATAATTTCATAATAAGTGATAAAAGTATTTCAGTTAAGAAATAGTGATGTTTAATGTTAATCCTAAAGAAAAACATTAATAAACTTGTTTATTCTCTATGATTTTGCCCAACAAATCCTGTCCGACTTTTAGAAATGGATCACATGAGGATCCGACCTATGGAGGTCGATCTTTACCATATGGTTAGACTAACATTTTGTTGTTCAGATTCTAATTAACTTTTCATAATTTCATAATATATAAAAGTATTTCAAGAAAGAGTGATGTTTAATGTTTATCGATCTTCATCCAAAAACCCGCATTGAACGTTTTCTTAAATTTGCAGTAAATTTCGCAAGTACACTTGCGGATTTTCCTAGTAGTTCTTAAAATGGATAAAGTGTTAAGAGAAAACTCGATAGAAATATCTGTGAATTTTGCCAGAAATCACATTTTCAACCGAACTAATCTTCGATATGAAATTCTAAGGAAATACCGCATGAAACTTATCTGCGGATTTTCTTATGTATAAAAATAAAATAATATTTTTTATTTCAAAATAAAACAATTTTTTTTATAAAATAAATACAAATATTTTCTAAAAATAATAATAATATTTGTTTAAAATTTACCAACAATTATTTTTTATTTATTTTTTAGTTTTAAATTGGATGCGGCACATTAATTTTCTCAAAGTGAATTTCAATTATGATGAAATGATCTTATCAGACGACTCTACCTTCTTATAACCGGTCTGACTAACGATTAAGATCGAGTTTTAAAACACTGTTAAAAACTACTTTCTACATTTTGGAACATTAAGGATCTGTTTGTTTCAACTTTAAAAAAAATGAACTTTTTCTATGTATTTTTAAAAATGAATTTTATAAAATTGTTTTTCAAAATATTATAAGTTTTTTATATTCTTTTTATGTAAATTGACAAATTAATTTTGACATTAGTAAAGTTCGACGATCTTCTAACCGGTCCGACCATTTATTTCTTTTAAGGGTTTTATCAATATTTTTCCTTTACTTCTTTAGAATAAATAAAGTTCGATGACACATCTGTTCAATCATTCTGCAGTATCCCGAACGCTCGCGAGGTCGTATTTTTTGAGATGCGACACAATGCAAGGACAACCTCAACCAATTGAATCTCAAACTGATATTGATCTTGAGTTTGAAATGCTTGTTGCAAATCTTGCCGCAGAATTTGAGGAAACATAACCTCAACCAAATATGAACGATGTTACATCCCAAACTGCTCAAACTACACTTGTTCCAACTGCTCAAACTGCATCTGTTCTAATTGCTCAATTTGAATATGTTTCTACTGCTGGACATGACTCTGGTATAACTCGTTCCGCACTTGATTATATTTTGTCCGCACCTGTTCCAATCGTTGAACATGATGTACCTGAGGTAGTTGTTTCTGCAACTCATCCAACTCTTAAACCATTTGAGTTTCTTAAACCAGTTGAGCTCTTGCAATTATTATATCAAAATGTTCCTCTAATATTTTGGTGTTTGTGTTATGCAAAAAAAGAAAACCAAACCAAAAGTTGCTTGAAATTGAAGTTAAGGAGAGTGATAGAACAATGGTCCTCAAATGCAAAAACCTCAAGGGAGAAGGAATTGATCCAACACAACCTTTGGATTTTTAGACATTAAACTTCCTAGTGAATTTTCCTTATGGTTTAGTTATGTTGTATTTTGAGACTTTGTTATGCCTTTTGGATTTGTAGACATGAACCAACCTATTGATTTAGTTATGATGTATATTTTTTGGTATTTTTATACATAACAAAGTTGTATTTTAAGACAAGTTCATATCTCTTTTGGGATATATGTGTTTTGGTTATGTAATATGTTATCAGTTTGTGTAAATCTTGATTTTAGTTCATTAAGGTCACATGGATGAAAAATAAAAATAAAAAATCACAAACTTACATGGATGAAAATCATAAAATTCAAAATTTCATCTTCATTCATTAAGTAACCATGACAAGGACGAAAGTCATAAATTTTCACTGTTAGAGGGACGCAAATATTTTTTTTACATAATCATTAAAATGACATTCAACACCATTTCTGGTAAGCAATGAACAACTTCATGAAATAATTAACAAAAAGTTAAACAAGTTGGCTTTTTTTCCTTTTGTTTTCCAACTTCATATTCATGTTCTCTTTTTTCCTAGACTCAGGGTCTTTATTAATTCAACCTAAATCTTTCACAAACTTTGAGCACTTGCATCTGCTTGAATTTTTGGGTTGACTCACTACTACAAAAAAACAATTTCACCATGGTTGAAAAAGGGATACCATCACTCCCGATCGATTGTGGTTAAGTAGGGTGTGGTTGTAAATTTCCTACTTTCAACCACGGGCGTCCAACCGTTATGGTAAACTATGTATCGTGATACCTATCCCATCAGTTGAATTAAATAATTGTTGTCATAAATATAAGGTTATGGGTTCGAAACCCAACTGCAACCAAATTAAAGCGCATAAAAAATAACATTTCACCACCGTTATATTTTCCAAGAGTAGTGATATGTGTAAGAGTTTATTATAAAGTATGAGATTTCTTGTTTTCCCTTCCCCTCATTAACCATATACAACCATTCAAATAGATTTTTGAGATAATAATCAGAAAAATTAAATTATTCTTGATAAACAAATTAAATGGTCAAATATATTCTAATTTCATGCATCTTGTAATTTATGTTCTCCTCATTAACCTATATAATTTGATTCAATCCCAAATTCTTCAGATAATGATGATGAATGAATGTCTTCTAAGTCTTTAACACAAAATTTGATTCCCTCTTTTTTTCTAGTTTATTTTGGAAACATTAAATTTTGTGTGAAAGACTCAGAATATCAACATTGTTTTGAAGAATTTGTGGTATATGATCAAATTTTATAGGCTAAAGAGGAAATCATGAATTATAAGATGAATGCAATTCGATGAACATTGGATAATAATTTACTTTTTCTAATCATTATCTCAAAAGTTTATTTAAATGAATGCAAGTTCAACCAGGGGTTAGTAAAACAAGCAGTCACATATGATATAACAAACTCACTAACAATATTTATAAACAAAAATATCAATTAATTAATATAGATTAGGAGAACTTGATAACTAGTAATTCATGTAAACTATGAAGAGGATAAAGTAGAAAGTGTTAGACGATAGACCTAGATCTAGAGGGGGCGAATAGATCCTAAGTTAAAAATTTATTCTAAAATTGGACTTAGAAAAATTGATGGCACGGAAGTAAGTGTGAAATATTTCTCGGATCAAAATCGTATAACCGAACCTAGTAATGAATAGCCCAAATATACATAAAGATATCAATGTTATGATAATAATCCATTAGTTAATCAACAACAATTAATCACAACTAATTGAATACTCTACAATAGTAAAACTCTATCTCCAATGGTATCCACTGTTAGGGACCAATTAGTACTACTTTTTATACAATTTTATTGGTCCCTTTTACCAAGTTTTGATGTAATTACACACTTTTATTCTCACTATTTTGTATAAATGCAATTAGGTTTAATTTATGTTGTTTTGACTAGTTATTTCACATATTTGTTAGTTTTGTAGAATTTTTGGACAAGAGAGCTTTGTAATGCATTATCATAAATTGGAAGAAGTGTTGAATGCAATATGGAGGCCTATTTTTGAAGATCAATACTTGGAAGATTAATTGGATGAAGCTTGCAAAGCAAGGAAGCTGAAGTAGCTTCAGTTCGCGCCGCGAACTCCCTTCGCGCCGCGAACCTTGCGAATCCAGCAAGCTGTTTTGGCCAAGTGTGTTGTTTTCAAGGCCAGCTGTGTTTGCCATTTCTGTATCTGCCTTAGGGGGGCTTTTCAGCTTTAGATGAAAATGAGCATTTTAGGAAATGTCAACCCTTTTTAGAAAACAGAATGGAAATTGTTCATTCATTCATTGATAGTTTTGATGTTTTGTAAGAGAGAAAAACAAAGTTTATTTCTTCATTGCCTTGTGCTTTCCAAAAATGATGATGAGGAGCTAAACCCCATTTTGTCAAGATTGGAGGTAGTAGCTATTCTTATTTGTTTATGTATTCCATTTAACTCTTGTATATGATAAAAGATTGTTGATGATTTGAATGATATTTTTGCCCTAAGTTGAATATTAGATTTGAGTAGTTGTTGAAAGAGATTATTTAAGTCTTGACATAAAATATATTTTCAAGTAGTGAATAAGTTGTAGAGATAGATTTATTCACTACTCTTCTTTTGTATCAACCATTAAAGATTGCTGTATTGATAGTTAGGTGGAGAAATCGTCTAAAGATTAATATAGTGATTATCACAATATCATTTAGACATAAATGATATTGAGAGGATACTTGAACATCATCAATAATCTTGAATCTATATAGTTGTCATAAGGAACCATAAGCAATTTGAATAGTGAACTCCAATCTTGCCAAGCCTTTTACATTTGATTAAAACCATTTTATTGCTTTAGTGATATTTTACTCAAAAGATAACTCTTCAAACAAAACAACTTGGTTACTTTCTAAACTTAAAACAATTTGGATTATAGAACGGCGGTAATAACAACCAATCTCTGTGGATACGATATAAAAATATTTGCCGAAAATATACTTTTCAACAAATTGGCGTCGTTGCCGGGGATTGGTGTTCGATATTACAAGCATTGCAATAATTCATTGTTTTAAGTTTTGTATTTACTATCACTCTTGTGTTTCACTTGGTTTGTTAGTTTTGTAGATTCTAGTGCATGCGAGGAAAAGCTACCGAGGAGAAATTTCAATTCGATCCCGAAATTGAAAGAACACTTCGAAAGCTCAATTGCAAAACACGAAGAAGAAGGAAACTAGCCGAAGAGAGGAACCGGAGAGAAGAAGCATCTACTTCCTCACTTGTTCAAATTGAAGAAGTGGTTGTAGAGGCTTATGACGGAAACATGGCGGATGACAATCGTACCGAAATGTCCGCTAATAGTCCATGAAGGAATGCTCAATTTGCTCGTGGAGGAAGGAATACGGAGACGAAGACCGGAATCCTCCCACTTCTCTATGCAAATCCATTCACCGGAATGGACCATGAAGATCCATATACCCATCTCATCAAATTCTATGAGATTGCAGGTTCTACGGGAATTGATGAAACGGGTGAAGAAGTATTATTCAAGAGGATGTTCCCACACTCCTTAGTGGGAAAGGCAAAAGAGTGGTACCTTGATCAAGCACCAAGAGTGATGACGAACTGGAATTTGCTAGAAGAAAAGTTCTTAGAAAGATATTTCCCTCAATCCCGATTCATGGAAGCCAAAACGGCTATTGTGGTATTCACTCAAGGAAGCAACGAGTCTCTAAATGAGGCTTGGGAAAGATTCAAGTCTATGTTGAGAAAATGCAAGGGTCGTGGTTTTGATAAGCTCACTCAAATCCATATTTTTCTAAATGGGCTCCAATCAACTCACAAGACACTTTTGGATGCTACCGCGGGTGACTCTCTTATGTCAAAGAATGCGAAAGAAGCTAAAGTCATTATTGACCGGATGACACTCAATGATCGTCAAAGTCAACATGACCGTAGTCCTTCACAACGTAAACCGAGAGTTCTTGAATTAAATACCAATGATGCCATCCTTGCTCAAAACAAACTACTTTCTCAATAAGTGGAGTTGCTTACTCAACAAATGACCAAGCTTCCACAACAAATGAAGGAAATTCAAGGGTCTCAAGTTCGACATCAAGTAGCATGTTGCGAATTATGTCAAGGAGATCATCCAACCAGTTTTTTCCCTCCAATAGAAGAAGTTAGTTATGTGAACAATCAAAATCAAGGCTATCAAAGACAACCTCCCAACAACTCATATCCAAGAAACAATCAAGGTTATCAACCATCATGGTTCAATAACCAAAATTTTCAGCAACAAAGTCCTTATCAACACCCAAACTCTCAAGGACAACAATTGCAAGGAGGAAATTCAAAGCTAGAGGACACTCTTCAACAATTCATGCAAGCTTCCATGGCAAATCAGAAGAGCAACGAGGCAGCAATAAAGAATTTGGAAAATCAAGTAGGCCAACTTGCGAAGCAATTGTCGGAACAAACTACGGGATCCTCTTTCTCCGCTAACACTCAAACTAATCCAAAGGAGCATTGTAAAGCAATTTTTACTAGAAGCGATAGAGAGTTGACAAGTGGAAAAAGTGAGGAAATTACAGTAGAGAATGATATGGATGCTGTACTAGAAAACGAGGGTGTGGATTGTGAAAAGGAGAAAGTGGCAGAAACTGCTCAGTTTGCACCGCGATCTTCCTTCGCGCAGCGAAAACAGCAGAACCAGCAATTGATGGAGGAACAACAGTGTGAAGCGGAAATGAAGAAGGAAATTGAACCAAGAAAAATAAAAAAAGATACAAAGGAGTGAATGTCATTCCAGTTCAACATCTACCCTATCCACACGCACCATCAAAGAAGGATAATGCTAGACACTATGCACGGTTTATGGACATATTCAAACAACTTCAAATCAATATTCCATTTGCCGATGCATTAGAGAAAATGCCACGATATACAAAGTTCATGAAGGATATTCTCACAAAGAAAAGGAGACATGTGGAAGACGAGACAATCTTGCTTGATGCACGTTGTAGTGCCATAATTCAAAAAAATCTCCCAAGAAAGGAATCTGATCCGGGCCGAGTCGTTTTACCGGTAACCATTGGAGGCACCTACATTGGTAATGGTTTGATTGACTTGGGATCTAGCATCAATTTAATCCCCCTATCCATTGTTAAAAGATTGGGAAATGTTGAGATCAAATCTACAAGGATGACTTTACAACTAGCCGACAAATCTACCACTTCACCATATGGAATTGCTCAAGACATGCTAGTGAAGGTAGACAAATTCTTGTTTCCGGTGGATTTCGTGATAGTAGAGATGGATGAGGATCGTGATGTTCCTCTAATTCTTGGAAGTCCATTCATGAAAACAGCCCGGATGATGATTGACATTGATGATGGATTGATGAAAGTGAGAGTGCAAGATGAAGAGGTAGCCTTCAATCTGTTTGAATCAAAAAAGAATCCTAATGATAAGCATGATTCTTTCCGAATCGATTCCACCAAGGAGGAACTAGTGGAGGTCTCAAACCAGGTTCATGTTTCTAATCCATCAGAGAGATCTCTTATCAGAGTCTACAAAGTTTCGACCAAAAATGAAGGAAAAGAGATTGAAGCAATGTTGCATGAATTAGAGTCTTGTGGAGAGCTTGTTTATCATGAAGAGACAAACAAAGGCTTGGATATGACAAAGAAAGTGGAAGAGCCAAAACTAGAGCCACATTTGAAGTATGTGTTCCTTGGTGATGACTGTACCAAACCGGTGATCATTAGCAATACCTTGTCCACAAAAGAGGAGAATCAATTGATATGAGTGCTGAAAAAGAAGGAAGTTGTCGAACTATTGGAGGCCAGGATGATTTGTCCTATCTCCGATGGTGAATGGGTGAGTGTTGTGCAAGTAGTTCCGAAAAAGGGTGGTATCGGAATTTATTGAAGGTTCATCAAGAACCTCTTAAAGACAAAAAAGCCCTTGAGGAAGTTGCTCAACAAAGCCGGATCGTGAAGCTAATCATTGAACCGTCGAGCTCAAAATGACGTTAAACAAAGCGCTTGTTGGGAGGCAACCCAACGTTGTAAGTCTGCATTTTAAATTTTTTCAATTCTGCTGTTATGATATTTTGTTGTGTCTTTTATTGTGAAACTTGGGTTCTGTCCACTGCAAATTATTTTTTTCAGAAATACCTTCAGTTTGTCCCGCGATCATCTTTCGCCTCGCGAACTGAATGGAAATCTTTAGTTTGTGCCGCAAACAAAGTTCGCCCAGCGAACGGAGCGTGGCAGAACCACTTAAATTCTTTTTAGGTTATTTTTTCTGTCCACTCTATTTTATTTTCAAAACAGCAACTCTTTTCCACTCCCACTTCCAAAACTTCCAAAACTAAAAAAAATTCCCTCTCCATCTCCAAATCCCAACTGTTAACTAAGATTCAAGTGCACTTCAACAAGGTATGTTTGTTCTTTTCATTTTCTTTTCCCATTCCTTTTCAGTTTCTCACTTAGGTATGAATAGGGTTTTGCAAAAATTGAAATTTAATACTTGAAATAACCTTGCATGTCTAAAGTGGATTCAGATTAGGATTAGGATAGGGATTGTGATTATGACTGTTGGTAGTGCAAACCTTAGGAACCCTAGAAGGCTCTTGGATTTTTCCTGGTTCGCAGGGTTCGTGCCGCGAACGGGCCTTCGCGCCGCGAACTGGGAAATTCAAGTCTCATGTTTTATGCTGTTGATTGCTACCTCCCTTCATGTTTTGTTGTGTGGTTGTTCTGATGTTTATTGCAGATGTCTAAGAGAACAAAAACCACGGCTTCCGGTCCTCCTCGTTCATTGAGACGGTTCATAAGTGATGAACATGAAGAACGATTTGAAAATTAATCAAGAGAACCATCCAACCGGAAAGGTTCATCCGTTTATCACCGGGTGGGACTTATCGGAATTTGGTATCAAATTTTGAGAGAAGAAGGTGGACCAAACTTTGTGAACCAGAGTCGGCAATCAATTATGATATTTTGTACAAGAGTTTTATGCCAATGCTATGCATCTTGAAGAGGGAGTAGCTTTCAATTACCAAACAAGAGTAAGAGGCAAGATTATTTCTTTCGGCAGAGATGCGATTAACACATATCTTGGTAATCCTCTCACCTTGGGAGAGAATGAGCGGTGCGAGTATCATACCCAGGAATTGGCCAACGTTTGGGATCTTCCAGCGGTGAGCGCTACCTTATGCCTTGAAGGAAAGACATTTGACTTAAATGATCAAGGACTTCCAAAGTCATGGAAAAGAGAAAATCTGAATTTGGAAGCAAGGGCATTTCTGGTGCTGTTGTTGAACAATATCTGGCCAAGGAGCCATAGCACCACTATCCCTTTGGATGTAGGGTGTTTACTGTATTACATCATGATCGGAAAATCTGTTGATGTAGCATCAATCATTGCGGGGGAAATGCGCAAGATGGCTATAAGCGGAACAAAATTTGGTGGTAAAGTAGGTGTTCTTGCATACCCGGGGTTGATTATGGGACTTTGCCGACGGGCGAATGTTTCCATTCCGGATGAAGTACATTTCTCTATTACTAGTGTTATTAACGATGCTTATCTGAATAGGTTCTGCCAGAGCCAGATGGACAGAGCCGAAGGAGCTGGGACTTCGTCCTCTAGACCCCGACCCCGCACTACTCCAGCTTTCGATCAGATGGCATTTGCTAATTATTGCTGTGAGAGCTTTGAGGCCTCTAGGAGGTCTCAATCATTTATCTTTGATGCTATGCAGCAACAATTTCAGAACACTTTCCTTGCACCTGAAGCCCGCACATTTCCTTCCCAAGCGGAATATGTTGCTTATGCTAATTGGCCTGAGGGCAGGCCAGCTTTTATGGGGGGTGCAGGAGGTGGTGCAAACCATGGCGATGAGATGGAGGACGTCCTTGGATCTGTTGGTGGTGGCCAAGAGGAGGAAGATTGAGGAGTTTGTGAATTTGAGGAGTTTGTTTTTATTGAGTTTTCTTTGTATTATTTTTTCTTTTGCAAAATTTTGATTGTACTTTTGGGTGGCTCTAGTTCACCAAAACTTTGGTTTGTTAGTTGTTTTGATAATTGCATGAATACTCTTTGAGATTTAAGTGTGTTACCATCAAATTGGTTTACCAACATTTTTTTGTTTAATTGTTCTTACTCTTAAGTCAAGCTTAAAGCAACCAAGAAATGTTCGCAAAGAAAGAAGCATAGGACACTTCGAGTGGTGATGATAAGAATTAGTGTCGGCATTTCAAGGTACACTTTATCGTTTTCTAGACTTAACATGAGTAGTTTGATGGTGTGTGCAAATTCCATATCATAAATTCATTGAAATATATGTCATTTTTGAATCAAAATAGGACTTAACCAATTGTGAGGAGGCTTTCCATTGTACACTAAAATGCGGGAAACCGAGCATTATTTCAACTCATTCTTATCATGCTAAATCATGCATCAATCTATTTTTGTGTGAAAATATTGAAAATGACAGAGGCATTGTTTGTTGAGAAAAACCACTTGACCAAAAAGTTTTGAATCAACTAACCTTATAAGGATTAATCCTTAGTTAACCCCCTTTGAGCTTACTTTAGGATTCATTTGATTGATAAGTGTAAAATCAATTAAAAAATTTGTGAATAAATGAATCATAATTTCTTTCGTGTCAATTGAACCTTCAAACCGAGTTGTTTGCAAATTTTGCCTTTTGCTTATGTCTAAGTAAGGAGCATTATTGAATAAATTTGGTTTTGGAATCTAAAGTTGGGGAAAGTAAAGTGAAAAGATTTGATTAGAAACTTGGAAAAGTGAGTTTTTATGAAAGGGGGAAAATATGAAAAGAAACAAGAAAAAGAAATCACCCTTGAAACCATAGAGCAAACAAAAAGAAAAGATAGAAAAAACAAAGAAAATGCTCATGGTTGTGTGGATGTAAAAAGAAAAAGAAAAGAAAAAGACGGGGATCAAAGAAATGGAAATTGTGTAGAGTTGAATATATGGAAATGCTCCCTTAGGATAGGCAATTTTGTTGAATTCTCTTAATCATATCCTTTCTTGTAACCCAAGCCACATTACAACCCTTGAAAGACCTCTTGATTCTCATTTTTCACATGATTTGGTATTTATTGTGATGACCGCATGATTTGAGTTGTTGTTGATTTAATTGTTTGAATGAGTGAAAGTAACCCTTCATGTTATTCATCATTACTATGATGTGTGTGTAAGTTTGATTCAATTTTGACATACATGGCTTTGAATTCCTTGGTATGATTTTTGCACTCAACCATTTCTCTTATTCATGTTTTGTCTAGAATTGAGATAAGTGGATTGAGAAAGTGCCAAACACTTTTGAACCATTTGAATGTCCTTGGTTAATCCTTGTTTCAATCTTTTGTGTCATTGCTTTGGTTGTGATGGTGGGAACTTTTGTTTAGGACCAAACAAAATGCTAAGTAGGGGAGAGTTGTTAGGGACCAATTAGTACTACTTTTTATACAATTTTATTGGTTCCTTTTACCAAGTTTTGATGTAATTACACACTTTTATTCTCACTATTTTGTATAAATGCAATTAGGTTTAATTTATGTTGTTTTGAGTAGTTATTTCACATATTTGTTAGTTTTGTAAAATTTTTGGACAAGAGAGCTTTGGAATGCATTATCATAAATTGGAAGAAGTGTTGAATGCAATTTAGAGGCCTATTTTTGAAGATCAATACTTGGAAGATTAGTTGGATGAAGCTTGCAAAGCAAGGAAGCTGAAGTAGCTTCAGTTCGCGCCGCGAACCTTGCGAATCCAGCAAGCTGTTTTGGCCAAGTGTGCTGTTTTCAAGGCCAGCTGTGTTTGCCATTTCTGTATCTGCCTTAGGGGGCTTTTCAGCTTTAGATGAAAATGAGCATTTTAGGAAAGGTTAACCCTTTTTAGAAAACAGAATGGAAATTGTTCATTCATTCATTGATAGTTTTGATATTTTGTAAGAGAGAAAAACAAAGTTTATTTCTTCATTGCCTTATGCTTTCCAAAAATGATGATGAGGAGTTAAACCCCATTTTGTCAAGATTGGAGGTAGTAGCTATTCTTATTTGTTTATGTATTCCATTTAACTCTTGTATATGATAAAAGATTGTTGATGATTTGAATGATATTTTTGCCCTAAGTTGAATATTAGATTTGAGTAGTTGTTGAAAGAGATTATTTAAGTCTTGACATAAAATATATTTTCAAGTTGTGAATAAGTTGTAGAGATAGATTTATTCACTACTCTTCTTTTGTATCAACCATTAAAGATTGCTATATTGATAGTTAGGTGGAGAAATCGTCTAAAGATTAATATAGTGATTATCACAATATCATTTAGACATAAATGATATTGAGAGGATACTTGAACATCATCAATAATCTTGAATCTATATAGTTGTCATAAGGAATCATAAGCAATTTGAATAGTGAACTCCAATCTTGCCAAGCCTTTTACATTTGATTAAAACCATTTTATTGCTTTAGTGATATTTTACTCAAAAGATAACTCTTCAAACAAAACAACTTGGTTACTTTCTAAACTTAAAACAATTTGGATTATAGAACGGCGGTAATAACAACCAATCTCTGTGGATACGATATAAAAGTATTTGCCGAAAATATACTTTTCAACATCCACACAAAAAAACCAAGTCAAACAATTTGTTGAACACTTGGTGTGTTTGAAACAAAGTTTGGAATTTTATATGGTGTTTGTTGTTCTAAGAAATCCAATCGTAACCAAATGGTTAGTGATCAATACAACAAATACGAGATTCAAAATGTAATCAAAATTATGATCCAAACTATGTTGATCCGGTGATCAAAGCAATCGACAATTTGTGAATCAAAAAATAAAAGATATATACTGTAAGACCCCAATTTTGACCCTAAGATCCCTCATGCACTTTCATCATAAGCATTTGCATTGGGATCATATTTGGGCATCCTCCTTACCCCTCTTTCATTGGGTTTGTTTTGGGAGAGATCACAAATCACTTTGTGATTATATCATACTTGTATATTATCATTTTTACTAACCAAAATACCAAAAATGTGTCTTTGCATCTATTTAACTCTTTTTGTAGGAAGGACATGATCTCATTGATTCATTGATCACATCTAGGGTTTGAGACCCTCATGAACAAAGAGCACAACCAAGAATTGATTCAAGGATGGTTATAAGTATCGTATATGAGTCCCATTGATCTCTACATGTTATATTGATCCAGTTTTCTTCAAGAGTTTGAGGGTGATTGCCTTGGAAACCCTAGTTTGACTAGGTATCTTAAGTAACTTCTCCAACAAGCTATCTCACCAATTGATCAAATTTCTCAAGGGACACTTCAAATTTCATCATCTTATGCATATATGATCTACCATGAGCCAAGAAAGTCAAGATATTTGGAAATTAGCAAGTTGGTTGATGGTGGTTGGCCAGATGAATTCATCTAATCAAAACTGGGTCTCCCTAGACCCTATCTCCTACAATTTTCACCATATGAAAATTATTCCAAGATAAAACTTACTCTAAATGACATTATAAAAAACTTTCATGTTGAGACCTAGAACTAGTTTTTCTTGGAAAATCATTTTCTATGTTGAAACATTATAGGTCATTTTGTCTAAACCCTAATTTGAAAGTAAACTTCCCAAGGCCATATCTTTCTCAATTTTTATGAGATTAAAGATTTAAAAGTTTCACAATCAAATTCAACGTGTCTACATCAACTTTGATGTTTGGAGTGGGAGCTAATTCAACGTTTTTGAGCATGTGATATGAGGGAACATTATAGGTCACTTTTAACCTATACCATTGATCAAGTGATTTTTTCAAACTTCAAAAATGCATAAATATATCATTTCAAATCCAAATGACATGAAATTGGTGACCATTTTGAAGGTATTTGAGAGAGATACAACTTTGATAAAGACATGTTTCTCATTTGAAGCTCCCATAAAAAGTTAAGCAAGATGGAATATTGAGACATATGGCTTGACACTTAGAAAAAATTTCATATGTCAAATTTTTCCAAACTTCCACCCCAAAATTCTCCAAGTTCCAAGCTCCAAATGAAAAAATGTTCAACATAAAACTTGTTCCTCTTGATCTCACCTTTCCAAAGAGCACAAATTCATTCATTTTGGACTTAAAATGCATAGGCTGTGCATGGCTTAAACAGGCTAATATCATTTGGCATGGATCCAACTTCAAGCAACAATGCACATGTGCCTTGCAATCTAAGCTAACTTCAAAGCATTTGAAATTCAAATTTGGACTTTCAGTTATCATTCCATGGGCCTATGCGCGCCCATGCACCATTCCATCATCATTTTCCAATTTTGGAAAGTGGAAGTGAGTGTGCAAATATCACTTGATTCCTCTATAAATGAAGCTCCATTTGCTCAGAATTAACGACAACATTGCGCCAGCTTTGATCCCCCATTGAAAACCCTTCACTCTCATAGGATAAACCTGATAAATTCATTTGAATTTGAGCTTAAATCTCCACTGTTTTGGAATTCAATTCTCCAAGAATCCATTGCTTCTAAACCTTTCTATTCCTCTCCTGCAAGCAATTGAAGTGAGTCCAAGTGCAAGCAAGCTCAAGATCCATCAAGTTTCGACCTCCATTGAAGGTAATTTGCAAAAAATTTAAACTCTTCGATTCTCTCAGTTTATTGCTCAATTCCATTGATTCTTTGGTTGTCTGAAGTCCTACCAATATAGGCAAGAAGATTGAGTTGCTTTAAGGTCAAATCGAATCAACTCAGTTCATGTACCTTAGATTTCAATTCCACATATCTCTTAATATATTTGGAATTGGAGCAATTGGAGGTCAGATTCGAGCTCAGTGCCATTTTCTCTTTAAGATCATATCCTTGTTTCTTTTTTTGGTGATGGTTTATGTTGACCAGTCCGGTGAGCTCCACCGGAGAAGATGATCGGAGCTCTGGCTCCGACGATGATCTGGACAACCTCTGGACCATAGGATCCATCCTCCACGTTCTAATCTTGAGCATTGATGTTGATTACCATTTGTGCCACGCGGTTGACTCAGACACATGTGAAACGCGCGTTATGGATCATCAGATCTGATGGTCCACGTAATTTAGACTTTTTCTGATTTTATTTTAATTGCATTTTCTTCAATAATTCATATTAAATTTAATATTGATCCAAAAAATATGGGACTTTCACCAAAAATATTCAAATATTTCTCTCATTCATATTCTGAATTAAAATTATTTTTTGGATCATTATTAATATTTTTCATGAATTAATTGATTTTGCATTTGTTTTTAATGGTTTAAAAATATTTTTAAATGTCCAAAAATTATGAATTTTTTTCTCCAAGGTCCTTTGACCTTGTTTGACCAATGATAAATCTCATGACCATTTCTTTGGTGTTTTAATGAGATTTTAGGATTTTGACAAAACATATTTGAATTAAATGCACTATTTTATTATTTTTAATTAAATAAATGCCATTTTAATTTTGTTGACCATTTGTATTGACTTAATTAAGTTTGATTGTTTGTTGTTGGGCCTTGGTCAAGGTTGATTTGACTTTGTCAAATTAATATCATTGGATTTAGGGGATTGATGGAATGTACATTCCATCTCCCAAAATGAATGAATGATATTAATTTGGTAAAAATCCTCCTTTAACCAATTTGTGATCTCATTCATCCTCTCCCCTCTTCATCTAATTCCCCTTATTCATTCATTCATTTCCATTTGGCCTATGACATCTCAAAGTCCTAATGCTAGTTGATTGAAAAATTGACATGAGTATGGATGAGATTAGGCCACACCTTTTGCATATCTTTTGGGTGTGGTATGTTTCATGAGCATAGTTCATAATACTATGTCTCCAACATGCATTAACACCAAAAGTCTATTGCCCGACCTCAAATAGTTGTGACTTCTACATAAGTCCAATTACGATTGCTTAACATAGCGCTAAATTTTTGACACAAAGGCATAAGCATTCTAGTTAGTGAGATTGTAAGTCTCCCCTCTTTCATTGTATTGTGTGGAAACTTGGTCTTCTTTCCTTCCTTTGGAAGATGTTTTGGTTCAAGGATCCATGCTTGTGACAAGTGGGTTGAGTGTTCTCCAAAGAATGTCTTGAAAAAAAGCAATGCACTCATTTTGAAATTTGTAGCACGAACTACGAGGTTTTGATCCCTCATTTTTATGTTGGTACGTAGTCACAAGTCTGAAGGTCTTGTCAAACACAGAAATATAATTAATGAATTCTTTTCTCCTCCCTCGCTCTATTTGTTTGGTAAACATCACTTTGTACAAAATACATATGCACACAAAGAGGGCTCCCTAGGAGTACCTAGGACACTTTGGGTGTTAACACCTTCCCTTTGTGTAACCAACCCCCTTACCTGCGATCTCGGATTTTTATTAGTTTTTATTTGAAAACTTCTTACTCATTAGGTTTTGTTCGTACTTTTTCCATTTTCCCTTGGAAACAATAAAAGCGCGGTGATGACTCTTGTTAATTGATCTCTAGTTTGTCAATAGCTTGATGATCATGAATTTCCCGCTATAGAAATTAAGTGGCGACTCTGCTGGGGAGCAGTCTCCAGTGGGTTTAGCCTACTTTTTGTGTGAATATATTTGTATATATATATATATATATATATATATATATATATGATGTTTTTATATATGTATGTGTGATATAATCTGCTTGATGTGCTTGTTGATCTCTGAGTGATGAGATAAGTTCTAACCCGAACTTGAGTGCAATTAAGATAGGAGGATGGTATAGTCATGTTCGACTTGTGTGGAGTAGTCCTTAACAAGTTGGCTTGAGATCCATCTGCTCAGTGGAGACTCCTTTGGATTTGGAAATGTTACACAAGTATTTGTGGTTAGGCATTACTATCTCTAATTGGGTCTGAGAATCTGAGGACCTTAGAACATTTAACCCATCTTGCCCTATTTAGGATGTAGTGCGGAAATTGTTCAAGTGTAGACTTGATAACAGTTGTTACGCGATACTACACTCAGACGAGTTTCTCTTGAGAATATTATGGGTCGATGAGTCAGTCATCTTAACCTGTAATATCCGATAGATGGAATTAAGACTCTGGGAACTTTTTAGAACATGATCTACAGGTTTTTATCCTTAGTTCACTCCTTTGGGATGGTTCTTACCCAGACTCCATGCTCGTGACTTGCAACAAACCCTTGATTCTTGGTTGATCCAATCAAGTCTTGTCAATATTAATGGAACTTGGGTGTTGATAAGGTGAAAACCATAATCCACCAAAATGGATGATTGATCTTGACAAAGACTTGATTCATCCCTTGACCTTTGTTTGCCTTGCGTGTGATCCCTTATTTGTGATTGTTGCATTCATGCATTCATGCGCATCATAACATTCATCACACGAAAATTTCAAGGAACTAAGGTATCATTTGCAAATATTTTCAGACCATGGATTATAGGCGAAGGAAGACTAAGAAGTACAGTTTCAGATGTCCCGACTTGAAAGAGTTAAGGAAGCTAGCATCTTATGTATTAGATCCCTTGGACTTCAAACAATGTCATGGGAAGCTTCTGTCCACCTTGTTTGCTGATGTAGTTGAAGGATTGTTGAGTGTATTGGTGCAGTTCTATGATCCTCTCTACCATTATTTCACTTTCCCAGATTTTCAGCTTGTGCCTACCTTGGAGGAGTACTCTCACCTTTTGGGGATACCTGTTTCTAGTAGAATTCCTTTTAGTGGATTGGAGGAGATTCCCTGGTCTAGTATTATTGCTGAAGCTCTTCACTTGAAGAAGTCTGAGATAGAGGCTCATTGGGTGAAGAAAGGAGGGTTATTTGGATTGTCATCTAATTTCCTCATCAAGGAAGCTACTACTTTTGCTCAAGCTAGTAGTGTGGATGCTTTTGAAGCTATCTTTGTGTTGCTCATCTATGGGTTAGCTTTGTTCCCTAACATCGACAGTTTTGTTGATGTTAACGCCATTAGACTTTTCTTGATTGGGAATCCTGTGCCTACTTTGTTGGGTGATATGTATTTCTCTTTGCATCTAAGGAATTCTAAGGGTGGTGGAACGATTGTCTGTTGTACTCCTCTTCTATACAAGTGGTTTATTTCGCACTTGCCTCAGACACCTGCTTTTGTGGAGAACAAACAATGTCTAAGGTGGTCTCAGAGACTTATGTCTCTCACTAATGATGATATAGTTTGGTATGATCCGTCCTTAAGCAGTTTGGATATTATTGATAGTTGTGGTGAATTCTCTAATGTGCCTCTCATTGGTACACAAGGAGGAATTAACTACAACCCTGCTTTGGCTCGTCGTCAACTTGGGTTCCCCTTGAGAGACAAACCTAATAACATTTTGTTAGAAGGTCTTTTCTATCAAGAGGGTAAAGATCCCCAACATTTGAAGCAGAAGATTGTGCATGCTTGGCATAATGTGCATAGGAAAGGAAGATTCGAGCTTGGTCCGTGCAATTTTGTAGCTTTGGAAGCTTACACTCTTTGGGTGAAGAAGAGAGCTATGGAGTTGAAGATGCCTTATCCTTGTGAAAGACCTATGTCTATGGTTGTGGTTGAGCCATTAACTCTCCCTAACTAAGATATATAGGAGTTGGAAGACGCGCTCATCAAGATGAAGCAAGAGAGGGATATGTGGGAAGAGAGTTTCCGTGCTTTGAGCAAGAAGCATGAAGAGTTGCAGTTGGAGTCTAAGGACAAAGATGCACTGATTGAGCTACTTGAAGACTGAGTGACAAAGAGACAGAGAGAGCCAGAGGTTTCATCTTCTAGCATGCCTTAGCCTTCCGTTGCTTGGAAGAAGATTGTTGACCAGCTTGTCCTCGAGAAGACTCAGATGAAGGCTTCTTTTGAGACCGAGATCCGTCGCATTCGAAGGAAGTACGCGCCTTCATCCAGATCTTCTGACGTTGTTGTTAGGGATCCTTAGGATGACTAGTCTCCTTTTCTCCTGTATCTTTTTATTTTGGTTTCTGAAATTGTACTCAGTGTAATCCTTCCAATTCATATAAATAAAAAAGAGATTTTTGGTCATATCAAAATATTGCAATTTGCCATTTATACATATATTTGCAAATGATATAGTAAGCTCCTTGGAAAATAAAAATAATCAAGCATTGCATTTCATGCATCATTTGCATAAGCAGGTTTTTTCCAGGTGTCTGATTGGTGTTTCTTTAGTGCTTTAGCCAAGCTGACTCACCGGTACAACACCAGAGCCAATCATCCGAGAATTATGGAGCATCTTGAGTAAGAAAACAGAGAGTTGAAAGATGAGATTGCCCGACTGACTGCCATGATGGAGTCAGACCTTGCTGCTCAAAGCTAAGCTTCTCCAACGCCTGCAACTCCTCCCGCGAGGACAGTTATTTCTGAAGTGATTACCTCTACCATGCCTGCTGCCACCGCCCACTTCGCGCCAAACCTGCCTGCCGGATTCCCGTGGGGAATGCTGCCCAACTTTATGCCATAAGGCTTTTCTCCTACCTTTGCTTCCATGCCGACATCTAGCCCGGTCATGTCCGTGCCACCTCCAGTTGTGCACGCTTTGCCTCGCGTAGAGGATACCATCTACCACTCTAAGCCGTCTGAGGGTCCGGATGTTTATGAAAAGATGGATGAAATGAAAGATCAATTTCTTGAGCTGCGAAAGGAATTGAAGACGCTGAGAGGAAAAGATCTGTTTGGGAAGAGTGTTGCTGAACTATGCTTGGTACCCAATGTGAAAATCCCAATGAAATTCAAAGTGCCTGACTTTGAAAAATACAAGGGAAAACTCTTGTCCACTCAGTCATCTTGTGATGTATGCCCGCAAGATGTCTACTCAAACAGATAATGACCAATTGCTGATTCACTACTTTCAGGATAGCCTGACTGGTGCTGCACTCTGTTGGTATATAGGGTTAGATAGTGCAAGCATCCGCACTTTCAATGATCTAGGTGAGGCTTTCGTGAAGCAGTATAAGTACAACATGGATATGGCGCCAGGCAGAGACCAGTTGAGGTCTATGTCTCAGAAAGACAATGAGACTTTCAAAGAGTATGCGCAGAGATGGAGGGAGTTGGCTGCCCAGATCTCTCCTCCTTTGGAGGAGAAAGAGATGACAAAGGTCTTCCTGAAAATCCTGAGTTCATTTTACTATGAACGTATGATCGCCAGTGCCCCCAATGATTTTACCGAGATGGTAAACATGGGGATGATACTTGAAGAGGGGGTCCGTGAAGGACGTTTATCAAGAGATGAGGCGTCAACGAGCAAGAAGTATGGGAGTAGTCTCAGCAAGACGAAGGACAGTGAAACCAATGCAATTTCCAGTGGGAGGCAGATGAGGCCTCAAGCAAGAAGAAATCCACCACCCCGTCAACATCATCATCATCAGGTATCATCAGTAATTCTAGTATTTTCTAATCAGCAAACAACACCAATTCAACAACAACTACAACATCAACCTCAGCATCAACAACAACAACCGCAACAAAGAACAAACACCTACAACAACAACAATATCAAGAACCAACATCAACATAATTTTGAGAGGAAGAAGGTCTCTTTTGACCTGATTCCTATGTCATACGCAGAGTTATATCCATCCATGGTCCTCAAAAACTTGATTCAACCAAGGAACCCACCGCAGATCCTAGAACCACTTCCCTGGTGGTATAAACCTGACCTTCATTGTGCTTTTCATCAGGGTGCACCTGGGCATGATATTGAAAACGGTTACCCGTTGAAATATGAGGTGTAAAAGCTTATGAAGAGTGGTATGGTGTCCTTTGAGGACCGCGCGCCGAATGTGAAAGCTAACCCTTTGTCCGCTCATGGGAACTCTTCAGTGAATATGATGGACAGTTGTCCCGGTGAATTCAAGGTTTTTGATGTCCGGTTTATCTGAAGATCTTTGGTGCAGATACACAAGGGTATTTGTATGGTGAGTGACTGTGAACATGACCATAATGGTTGTGTTGTTTTTAGCGTGAACCCAAGAGGGTGTGATTTGGTGAAAAGGGACATCCAGCGTCTGATGGATGAAGGCATGATTTAGATTGTTCAATTCAGTCATGTAGATGATGACGTCAATGTCATAGTGCACATTTTCAAACAGCAGGAGCGGTTGGTAATCCAGTATGATAGCAGTAATAGTAAGAGTGGTAGTCAAAGATCAGTATCTCCGTTGGTAATACGGTTAGCGGGCCTAGTCCCGTACCCATCTGATAAGGATATACCGTACCAGTATAATGCTACAATGTTGAAGAATGGTCAAGAGGTCCCGTTGCCTACGACCAGTTCAATGGTGAGCATTACTGATGTAACGAAGGTGACCCACAGTGGTCGAGTATTTGGACCGGTGTTCCCGGAAAGTAAAGAGATAACAGTTGTTGGAAAGAAGGTGGAGGTACCTAATGTAGATCCAGTTGGCTGTTCAGAGGATAAGTCTGGTGAATCCAGCAACTTGAAAGCCAATTATGATGATGAGGTACTCCGACTGATCAAGAGGAGTGAATTTAATGTAGTTGAGCAGCTGCTCCATACCCCCTCAAAGATTTCAGTGTTGTCTCTGCTTTTAAATTCTGAAGCGCACAGAGAAGCACTGCAGAGAGTTCTTGAACAAGCGTATGTGGAGCAAAATGTTACTGTGGATCAGTTTGATCATATTGTGGCTAACATCACTTCATGCAATAATTTGAGTTTCTGCGATGAAGAACTCCCTGAGGAGGGAAGGAATCATAACCTGGCTTTGCATATTTCAATGAATTGTAAAGAAGATGCTTTGTCAAATGTGTTAGTTGACACTGGTTCGTCACTCAATGTGCTTCCGAAGTCAACATTGTCAAATTTATCGAACCAAGGAGCTCCCATGAGGTATAGTGGGGGGATTGTCAAAGCCTTTGATGGCTCGCGCAAGACGGTTATTGGTGACGTGGACCTTCTGTAACACCTCAAAATTTTCCCTCCTCTTCTTGGGACTAGTTTGACACATTGCATTTCATATTTTAGGGCATTAGGCATTGCATTTTTGCATATCATATGAAAATAAGAAAAGTCATCCTCCAAAGTCTTTTCAGAAGATGAGAAGTTACATGATTCAAGCCTGAGGGTTGCTATGAATTGGTGATCAACCATCTGAGGGTTTGCTTTTCACCAGGGTTTCAAAGGTTGAGCATTATATTGCTTACAAGGATACATTATCATCATCATGGTTTTATCATCATCAAGGGTTTCAAGATGCATTCTCAAGTTCCTTTGGATTAGGGTTTTGACCTCTAGTCAACCCTAATCAATGACATTCTTTCAACCAGGGCTTCTCAAAGAAAGGAGATATTTCCTGATGATGAGGATCACATTGTCATTATATTGGGCTTGTATGAGCTAGGGTTTCATTTTTGAGCATTTTCCTCAAGTGGTAGAGGCTCAAGCTGATTAGGGCATGTCAAGGTCATCTAAGGACCAAACAAGTCAACTGTGCAGTCAACTAAGGGCTATGAGGTGGGGAAATGAGTTTCAACACTTCAATCATGTTCAAAATAGGTCTATTTGTCATTCCAAACATCTATCTTGAAGATTTTGAAGTCATTGCAAAAGTTTCCAAAAATGGAAAGTGACCTGTAATTAAAAGTTTCCAAAAATGGCAAGTTTTTGGTCCACATTCAACTTGACTTTCCAACATCAAATAAGCTTCAAATGGATTTTTGATGAACATGGAAGTTGAAGATCTTTCTCTCCCCTTTTCAAAAAGTCCTATTTCATGATCATCTGATGATTGGTTGAGAAGTTATGGCCAAATGATCACAAAGTGTACATGGAAGTTCAAAGTGACATAACTTTTGATCCAAAACTCCAAATTGGTCCACTCTTTTTGCAAAATGCTCCTTGTGACCAATACTTTCCAAACCAACCATTGCCTTGCATTAAAAAAGTTCATATGATCATGTGTTCATACATGTGCTTTTTGGAGGGAAAATTCGTAATTTGAATTTGGTTGATCATGCAAGCCATTTGATCATTCCATCATGTTTATTGGTTGTTTTTAAGTGAGGATGAAGCTCAGCATGGCACTGTTCACGTGCACATGTCCATGCATAGTTTCATTTTTCATGTTTTTGCACTACACCTCCTTTTTCCTTAATCTCAATTAACCAAGCCTAATTTGGATTAGCATTGTCATTAACACATCATATATAAGCTAAATCATAACAGAATTTGCTCATAACAACACATTTTAGATCTGAAATTCAAGTTTCCCTCCATTTTTTCTCTCACTTCAAACTTCAATTTTCTTCACACAATTCATCAATTTCTTTGCATAATCATGATTATGGAGTATCATTTAGCCAGAATCCACGTTTGGTTTGAAGAATTTGGTCCAGAATTGAGCAGATCGAAAGCATGAACATGTTGATGGAGCTTGAGAATTGAGCTAGATCCACGTGCATTCAACCACTATTTCTTGCACAAAGCTTCATAGGAGGATTATTGGAGCATATCTGGAGAGTTTGAGCACCTGAACACGCGATTTCCATCACTGCCACTTCAAGTAAGTTCAAAATTCATCACCTCCTTTTGCCAAATTCTTGCCATAAACATGTAGATCTTGCTTCACTGATGATGCTGATGTAATTAGATTTTGATTTGGCTTAGAAATGAGGAAGTTATGTTGAATTCAAGTTTTGATGTTATAAATGTTTTTGCTTGATTTGTAAAATTCATGAGGTTTTAGGTTGATTTGATATGATATCTGTGATCTACGTTGCAAGACGGTTCTAACCATATATGATTCGTCAAAATCTGGAAAAAATTCTTGAGCTCCGCCGTGTACACGGCCGGAGAAGACGGTGGAAACTGCCGTCAACCACCGCCTGGTTCAAAGCTAGGGTTTCATGTATTAAACGCTGCGTTTTGTTTCGTTTTGGACCTTACGCGCGCTGGTTCGAGTCTTCGCCATGCACTTTTTGAATTTCACTTTTTTTTTCTTAGCCTTGAACGCTGCGTTTTGTTGAAGCGCACTTTGAACCTTGCGTACGCTGGTTCGATTCCTGGCCTTTGCGTTTGTGAATTATTTTTGATATTCTCATTTACCTGGCGCGCATGGGTTCGATCCCTGGTGTGTGAACATTCCAATTTCATTCAAATTTTGTTTTCCATATTATTTCACATTATATCATTTATTTCATGCAACTTTAAAAAATCATAACAAATAGAAGATTAATCCAATTTGATTCCAATTTTTTTTGATGATTTTGTTTTAACCTTTAGATTTTTTTTAGCATTTATTTCAAGAATTGTTTGGTGATGGATTTTAAATTGTGAATTTATGATTGAACATGGTGCCATATTGACATGTTGCATTCATTAGATTGTAAAATGCTCATTGTTGATCCAATTGATTTGAAATTTGGCATGCTTGATCCTAACATGTGATATGATTTTTTGGATTTGGTTTGAGGTTTTTATCATATGCCATCACTGTTTTGGACACATGAACATATGTTGTGACAATTTGTCTCACATTTTAGATGTTGCATTTGTGCATTTTCATTTGCCTATCATTTGAGCTCTTCTGGATCTAATTTTTTGCATGATGTATGTTCATAACATGTTAAGCTCTCGTAAAAAATTTCATGATCATTAGATGTGTTTCTGTTTTGATTTGGATTTTCTAATTTGGATGTCCAACTTTGTGCATATTGTTTGCCTTTGCTTTACATGAATTGTTTGAAGCATTTACCTTATGAATTGGCATTGGTCCTTTTGAGGAATTTTTCTTGATTGATTGGATATGCTTTGTGCAAAGTATTGACTTTTGTTTTAGTCATTTGACTTGCTTTTGAACCTAGTCTTTGTACTAGTAGTTTGTACACCTACTAATTGTGCTTTGTGTTTCAGGTTTGAGCATTTGGCACTAATGGTTGGTTTGGTTTCACTTTGTGAGATGCCAATACCTTTGATTACTAACTCTTGTTGTCTTGTAGGTCAATTGATCTGGGGAACTCACTTGAGTGCTTGCACTTATGACTTGCATTGTGTAGATATTGGATAGTTTCACTGTGTGTTTTCTGATTGGTTGTCTGAGATACTAACTGGTTAGCTTTTGTACATGTAAATTAGTCGCTTGCTAGCTCTTGCTTGAGCTTTGCTTTGGATTTTGGTTGATACACCACTGAGGTAGTTTAGCCTTCTCACTCCATGTAGTCTGGAAGCCCTGTCACTTTTTTGGCAGGCATTTGGCTGAAGTCCTCCTTAAGAGGCAATGTTTGTGTTTGTTTACATTTGTGCCAAAGACCTCCAAGTGAGGCATGTTACTTAATCAGACCTCCAAATGAGGCAATTGACAGATAGAAGGGATTAGCAATCAGTCCGCTGTTATTCAGTGAGTCGTTCATTATGCTCGCACTACATGCTGATGCTCTTGAACAATGTACCCAAGATCTTTGTATAGAGTCAGTCAAGTGGAACAGGGTCCCTCTTTCTGGATCCCCACGCCTTCTTTGATTTGAGCTCACCCAGGCCAGGGTTAAGAGCATGAGGTCTAATCCTCATTACCATTTTGATCAGCTTCACCCTAACTCTCAATGTTAGTGGTTAAGAGCTTCAGCATACCCCTACAATTTTGGCTTGTTTGTCGAGGTTGATATGACCCCTCTTGACTAAAGCCGAACCATTTGTCTGAGCCTCTTGTTTGTATATAGAGTGTGATACTTGTTCAATTGTGTTGATGTTTATTTGCTGTTTGAACTGACTTGCTGCCTGTGTGAGTTAGGTTCTGATTAGAAACCTCAACCTAGGGATATCGTTTGCATGACAACTTTTAGGCTCGAGTCTTAGTCTCCCTATTAGTTTGTTTGCTTCCCTGGTCTCTGGTTAGGAGAGAGTTTCTCCCCTGTTAAGGGGAACTACGTCGCCCTGATTCTCATACCAGATGAGATACATAAGCAGGAGATCGAGCGAGATCTCTCCGGCGCCCTTTTTCTTTTTTCAACTTTTTTGTTCCTTTTGACGTCTCAGCGTCTCTTTTTGTTTGTGTGCTAACTTTTACGCTCGAGTTCCAGACTCCCTATTAGTTTGTTTGTTCATCCTTTCCCCTGTTAAGGGGAACTACGTCGCCCTGATTCTCATACCAGATGAGATACGCAGGCAGGAGATTGAGTGAGATCTCTCCGGGCACCCTTTTGTTTTTTTTGTGGGTGTGTGGGCACCCTTTTCTTTTTTTTGAGTGTGTGTTTTGTCCAACCTTTTTCCTTTTTGTGTGTGTTTGGAGTCGGATGTAAGTCCATCTATTGGCATTCTGTTTCCTGTTTGTTGTTTGTTTGTTTTGAGGAGTTAGATATAAGTCCATCTATTGGCATTCCGTTTCCTGTTGTGTGTTTTCTAGTGACATCTCAGCGTCCCTCTTTCAGTGTTTTATTTCGGCGTGCGTTAGCCGAGCTATGAGTGCTCTGATTCTTTCTCTGAATAGAGAAGATACGTAGGCATAGGATGCGATGTCCTAGCGAGCATGTTCCCCATTTCCCCGAACTACGTTGACTCTGATGTTTGTTTCTGACAAACTATGTAGGCCTAGGACGCGACATCCTGCCGAGTCCCCTTCCTCCATCTTCTTTCTCCTGTGGTATTATTCCAGTTTGGTGCAGTTGTTTGAGCAGTTTATTAGCAACCTGATTCTATTCTTTTGAGCGTGGATCCCGTCGAGTACGACGGACGTGAGGGGGTGCTAATATCTTCCCCTTGCGTAACCGACTCCCGTACCTTGCAATCTCTGGTCGTAAGACCATTCCTTTCCCTTTCTTAGGTTAGTCCTGCGCTCCCTTTCCGTCAGAGGATGAATAGCGTCGGTGGCGGCTCTGTCTTTTTCCCGCCGGTTATTTTTCGCGTTGCGACACCTTCTAGTCAAGATAGGTCAGAGTGATTTTCAGATTACTTTCCAAGTAATGGATATCCACCCGACCTATAGTTGCTTATTGGAAAGGCCATGGATTCACGAGGCAGGGGCTGTTACCTCCACTCTGCACTAGAAGCTCAAATTTGTCAAGAATGGCAAGCTAGTGATTGTGGGAGGAGAGAAGGCGTTGTTGGTTAGCCATCTGTCATCTTTCTCGTATGTAGAAGCTGAGGATGAGGTTGGAACTCCGTTCCAAGCCTTATCTATTGCTGCTGAGAAGAGAGTTGGGGCACCTATGTCCTCTCTGAAAGATGCTCAGAAGATTGTTGAAGAAGGTCCTGTTGATCAGTGGGGGCGCATGGTAGAGGTCTCCGACAACAAAGGCAGAACTGGTTTTGGGTTCCAGAAGGGCTCGTCAGCTGTTAGATCTGAAGAGAAGCAACTTAGCTTCCGTAGCAGAGGGTTCATTCATGGCAATGAACAACACTCAACTGCTGCGCTCGAGGATAGTGAAGAGGAAGACTGCACCAACTTTGTAACGCATGGAGGGACATGCAACAATTGGACTGCCGTTGATATTCCTGTTATTTTGCATCGTTCTAAGTAATTGCTTTTATATTTTTAAAAATCCTTATCCTATGCCTAAGGGAGAAGTGAACATTGTTCGGGCATTTTAAATTGATTATTAATAAAATTAATTCTATTCATCCACATCTTTGATGTTTATTTTTTACTTTTTGCTTTATTCTGAAAATGGTAATCACCAAAAAAACATAAATAAATAATATAATTGTCCATCTGCATAATATTTGGTCATAAATTCACTTCTCTAAAATCAAAATATCAAATCATTATGCAGGTTGGTTCCTAACCCCGTTGAATACAATGATCCTTCTCCTTCTCCAAATTTTGAGTTCCCTGTGTTTGAGGCTGAAGAGGAAAGTGATGTAGAGGTGAGTGAGGAATTGTCCCGTCTTCTTGAGCAAGATGAGAAGATTATTCAGCCGTTTGAAGAGTAGATTGAGCTAGTCAACTTGGGTTCCGAAGATGATGAGAAGGAAGTCAAGATTAGGTCTCGACTGTGTCCAGATGCTAAGAAGGGGTTGATTGATCTTCTTCGAGAATATTCAGATGTGTTTGCTTGGTCCTATCAAGACATGCCTGGTTTGGATTCTGAGATTGTGGAGCATAGATTGTCGTTGAAGCCAGAATGCTCGTCAGTCAAGCAGAAGCTAAGAAAAATGCATCCTGATATGGCTGTAAAGATCAAAGAGGAAGTTCAGAAGCAGATTGATGTCGGTTTCCTTGTAACTGCTGAGTATCCGCAATGGGTGGCTAATACTGTGCCCGTACCGAAAAAAGATGGAAAAGTCCGCATGTGCGTCGATTATAGAGATTTGAATAAAGCCAGTCCGAAAGATGATTTCCCTTTGTGACACATTGATATGTTGGTAGACAATACTGCTAAATTCAAAGTCTTTTCGTTTATGGATGGATTTTCCAGATATAATCAGATCAAGATGGCACCCGAAGATATGGAGAAGACCACATTCATTACACCCTGGGGAACATTATGTTATAGAGTGATGCCTTTCGGTCTAAAGAATGCCGGTGCAACTTACCAGAGAGAAATGACTACTCTTTTTCATGATATGATGCATAAAGAGATTGAAGTTTATGTCGATGACATGATTGCCAAATCAATGGATGAAGAGGAACATGTTAAGCATTTGTTGAAGCTATTCCAGCGTTTGAGGAAGTATAAACTCCGCTTGAATCCTAATAAGTGTACTTTTGGTGTTCGTTCTGGTAAGTTGTTGGGCTTTATTGTCATTGAGAAGGGTATTGAAGTTGATCCCACCAAGGTCAAAGCAATACAAGGGATGCCTGCGCCCAAAACTGAGAAGCAAGTCAGAGGTGTTCTCGGCCGTTTGAATTATATTTCCAGATTTGTTTCCCGCATGACTTCCACATGTGCGCCTATATTCAAGCTACTTTGGAAAGATCAGTCTTGTGATTGGACCAAAGACTTCCAAAAAGCATTTGATAGCATCAAGGAATATTTGCTTAAGCCTCCAATTTTATCTTCGCCTGTTGAAGGAAGACCATTGATCATGTATTTGACTGTGCTAGAAGATAGTATGGGTTGTGTTCTTGGTCAGCAAGATGAGACTGGGAAGAAAGAATTTGCAATTTACTACCTCAGTAAGAAGTTCACCGACTGTGAGACTCGGTATTCAATGCTTGAGAAGACTTGTTGCGCATTGGCTTGGGATTCAAAGACCTCCAAGTGAGGCATGCTACTTAATCAGACCTCCAAATGAGGCAATTGACAGATAGAAGGGATTAGCAATCAATCCTCTGTTATTCAGTGAGTCGTTCATTATGCTCGCACTACGTGTTGATGCTCTTGAACAATGTACCCAAGATCTTTGTATAGAGTCAGTCAAGTGGAACAGAGTCCCTCTTTCTGGATCCCCACGCCTTCTTTGATTTGAGCTCACCCAGGCCAGGGTTAAGAGCATGAGGTCTAATCCTCATTACCATTTTGATCAGCTTCACCTTAACTCTCAATGTTAGTGGTTAAGAGCTTCAGCATCCCCCTACAGTTTTGGCTTGTTTGTCGAGGTTGATATGACCCCTCTTGACTAAAGCCCAACCATTTATCTGAGCCTCTTGTTTTTATATAGAGTGTGATACTTGTTCAATTGTGTTGATGTTTATTTGCTGTTTGAACTGACTTGCTGTCTGTGTGAGTTAGGTTCTGATTAGAGACCTCAACCTAGGGATATCGTTTGCATGACAACTTTTAAGCTCGAGTCTTAGTCTCCCTATTAGTTTGTTTGCTTCCCTGGTCTCTGGTTAGGAGAGAGTTTCTCCCCTGTTAAGGGGAACTACGTCGCCCTGATTCTCATACCAGATGAGATACGTAGGCAGGAGATCGAGCGAGATCTCTCCGGGCGCCCTTTTTCTTTTTTCAACTTTTTTGTTCCTTTTGACGTCTCGGCGTCTCTTTTTGTTTGTGTGCTAACTTTTAGGCTCGAGTTCCAGACTCCCTATTAGTTTGTTTGTTCATCCTTTCCCCTGTTAAGGGGAACTACGTCGCCTTGATTCTCATACCAGATGAGATACGTAGGCAGGAGATTGAGCGAGATCTCTCCGGGCACCCTTTTGTTTTTTTTTTTGTGGGTGTGTGGGCACCCTTTTCTTTTTTTTGAGTGTGTGTTTGTCCAACCTTTTTCCTTTTGTGTGTGTTTGGAGTCGGATGTAAGTCCATCTATTGGCATTCTGTTTCCTGTTTGTTGTTTGTTTGTTTTGAGGAGTTAGATATAAGTCCATCTATTGGCATTCTGTTTCCTGTTGTGTGTTTTCTTGTGACATCTCAGCGTCCCTCTTCGGGTGTTTTGTTTCGGCGTGCGTTAGCCGAGCTACGAGTGCTCTGATTCTTTCTCTGGATAGAGAAGATACGTAGGCATAGGATGCGATGTCCTAGCGAGCATGTTCCCCTCTTCCCCGAACTACGTTGACTCTGATGTTTGTTTCTGACAAACTACGTAGGCCTAGGATGCGACATCCTGCCGAGTCCCCTTCCTCCATCTTCTTTCCCCTGTGTTATTATTCCAGTTTGGTGCAGTTGTTTGAGAAATTTATTAGCAACCTGATTCTATTCTTTTGAGCGTGGATCCCGTCGAGTACGAAGGACGTGAGGGGGTGCTAATACCTTCCCCTTGCGTAACCGACTCCCGTACCTTGCAATATCTGGTCGTAAGACCATTCCTTTCTCTTTCTTAGGTTAGTCCTGCACTCCCTTTCCGTCAGAGGATGAATAACGTCGGTGGTGGCTCTGTGTTTTTCCCGCCGGTTGTTTTTCGCGTTGCGACAGCTGACGACTCCACTGGGGACTGAAGTTGACCTCTTGCTGGTCCGTCTTCCCTAAGCGAGTCAATCCTAGCGCTCTCTAGGGTAGTTTTGGATGCTTTTATTGCTTATTTATTGCATTTATGATTCTTACTGTGATTGTATATATTTGCATATATGTTTGCATGCATCATATTATCATTGTGCTGGATTCTGGACAGGTTGGTTCCTCTGATTTGGGGTGGGTGTTCTGAGTGGGGCTAAAACCCAGGCCCGAGTATACACCTAAGATTAGCGTGGTCTCATGTATCCTCACATGTTGTGATGACATGATGTTGAGACATGACATACCACAGCCGGACGAGGTTCTTTTGAGAGAGCCCTTCCGGGTGGAGTTATTCCACTTTGGTTGGGTTACCTCTTTTGAGCCGTTGACTTCGGTGACCGTTCTTTCCCGGATCTTTGGTTTAGATGATCTTACGAGAGCTGCAACGGCACACCCGAAAGGGAAAACCTGTTGAGTATCTTATCCGATTGTCGAGACCAATATCCGTCTTAGGATGACCTTATTAGAATTCACATGTGAGGGGAGGGTTTGATTCCTACAGATACAGGTCCTGTTGGTGACTATTTGATGGTGACTTTGGTTCAGTCGGATTCATGGATATATATTTCTGACACGCCGGAGTTCTGTCCGTGGTATTTATCAGCGGGTTCCGTTTATTTCGGATCCTCGGGTTGAATTTGAGGGTACTTATTCAGAGGATCTTGTTGTTATCAGATTAGTGGATTTCCTGTGATGATGGTGATATATCCTCAGGTTCCGTTTATTTCGGAATTCCCAAGTTGGATTTATGGTTACCTAGTCCCTCAGATGGTTGTGATCAGTTCAGAGACTGGAATCCAGTACAGTGATTGTTCAGATGACTTGGAGGATGGCATTGTGACTTGCATTCATGCATCTGCATCATTCCCATTTTGCATTCATCTGCATCTAACTCATGTCTATCCATACTCAGGGTACATTCTCGATTGAGATTCTGGTTAAGAGACATCCTGATATCAGAATGTTATTGTCAAATATTATCCGTCTCGACGAAGCCAGAATCAAAGGACAAAATGTTTCTCATACGGATAGACATTGCGTTCATGCGTGAGTCATAATAACCTATCTTCTGTTCTGCAGGTGTCAGTTTCTAACGTGTTTGATTGACTCAGGAATCATTGCTTGCGCATGCCGAGTCATTCCTCTGCACGTAGCTCGTCCGCACAGATACCCTACCAGACGCAACAAACCCAAACTGATGGATCCATCCAACGCTGACATTCTCGAGCTGAAAGAGAAGATGAGTGAGTTGATCAACGTCATGCAAGGGTTCGCCTTAGGTCAGAAAGCAATCGCCGAGAAGGTGGAGAGGATTGAAAGCTGGCTGAGAATGGGGAAAATACAGGGAAATGCTCTGTCGTCTGGAGTAAAGAAACACTTTGGTAATGGTCAGCGCAGGAAGGAGGGTGAATCGAGTGATGTGTATGCCCAAAGGGGACACGGTAGGGATCATTATCACCCATATGCTGCTACAGTAACGATTCCCGCTGGTAATCAATCTGTACAACAACAACAACAGTCACCTCAACAGAGAACACAGAGAGTTGGGTGCCAAGTGAGAAGAAGGATGACAAATCGTCAGTTTGATAGGCCACCCGTGACGTATGCCTTTTTGTTTAGGAGGTTGAAGGATCTTGGGTTGGTTCAGCCGAGGACGTTGGCTCCGGTAGGACCAGATCAAAGGCCTGCAAGCTATAATGAGAACGCCAAGTGCGAATTCCATTCTGGTGCCTCTGGGCATAACATTGAGGGTTGTAAAGCTTTTAAGCATGTCGTTCAAGATTTGGTGGATTCTAAAGCCATCAATTTTGCACTGACGCCGAATGTTAATGCTAACCCCGTGCTGATGCATGGTCATATGAGGGTGAACGTGATGTCAAAGGATAAGAGAAAGATAGAAGTGACGGATGTGGATCAGTTGAGGACTCCAATGTCTATGGTTAAGAGACATCTGATGAAGAGTGGAGTTTTCCCTGGTTGTGATAATTGTTATGCTGCTTGCACTGTCACTGCGAATGGGTGTGTAATGTTGAGGGAGACGATTCAGAGAATGATGGATGAGGGACGTCTTCGATTTGAGAAAGTTGATTGGGGGGAGGAGGACATCTTTGTCAGCCAACTCTCGTCGTTCAAATATGTAGAAATGGACGGTGAAATATTTGAAACACCATGTCAGGCGTTTGAAACCGTTAAGGTGGAGAATGCCATCTTGGCTGAGAAAGAGAAAAAGCCATCCATTTCTTCTTACAAGCAGGCTGCGGAGGCAGTGAAGAATGGAGATGCCCCAGGTTGAGGAAGAATGATAGACGTTGCAGTGAAAGGAGATAGGTTTGGGATTGGCTATCAGTCGGGCCGAGGCTCGTCTGGACAGAGCAAAGGACGTCGTCAGTCATTCACGTTCACCAGTGCTGGAATGCTAGATCCAGATCACATCTATGCGGTGGGTGAAGAGATCGAGAGTGACTGCGAGCTCGACTCGTGGATAAAACCGTGCGTACCGGGGATGGAGATCCAGAACTGGAAGGCTGAAAAGATCCTCACTGTCACTCTGCGTGAAGAGTAATATTTCTGTTTTTCAATTCTGTCTGCATGAAAGCCATACGTTTTGCCCGAAACGTAATGGTTCATTGTAAGGGCCACCTCATGTGTTTCATTTTGCAATATTTGCATCATCAATAAAAGGATGTTTTTTTCGTTAAAAGCGGTGTGCCTTGTTTTTTCATTTATTTTTGCAGTTCAAAAAATAAAAATGGCAATGTTTGTTTTCATTTTTCTTCCTTTCAATTTGTCTCGTCCCGACCTTAAGGAAATGCATGAATCAACATTCATGCAGATGCGATCATTCTCCGGATATCATTGATAACAATCCTGTTACACTCTCATATGACTTCGACAATCCGATCTATCATGCCGAAGAAGAAGGCGAAGAAGATTGTGAACTGTCAGAGGAATTAGCCAGGTTGTTGAAGCAAGAGGGAAGGTGATTCAACCGCACGAGGAGCAAGTCGAGGTTGTGAATCTGGGTACCGAGGAGGTCAGAAAAGAAGTGAAAGTCGGGACCGCTTTGGAGGTGAATGTCAAGAGCAAAATGGTAGCCTTGTTGAAAGAGTATGTTGATATCTTCGCATGGTCTTATCAGGATATGCCAGGGTTGGATACCGATATCGTTGTACACAAGTTGCCATTGAAAGAAGTTTGTCCTCCAGTGAAGCAGAAGTTGCGCAGAACTCGACCTGAGATGGCCATGAAAATTAAAGAGGAAGTGCAGAAGCAGTTGGATGCTGGTTTCCTAGCTGTCACTAATTATCCGCCTTGGGTTGCGAACATTGTGCCGGTGCCGAAGAAGGATGGAAAGGTGAGAATGTGTGTGGACTACCGGGATTTGAACAGAGCTAGCCCGAAAGATGATTTCCCATTACCTCACATCGATGTGTTGGTAGATAATACAACTCAATTCTCGGTGTTTTCCTTCATGGATGGCTTTTCTGGCTATAATCAAATTAAGATGTCGCCAAATGATATGGAGAAAACAACGTTCATCACACCGTGGGGCACTTTTCGTTATAAGGTGATGCCATTCGGTCTCAAGAACGCCGGTGCCACGTATCAAAGGGCTATGGTGACTTTGTTTCATGATATGATTCATCATGAAATCGAATGCTATGTTGATAACATGATAGCAAAGTCCCAAATAGAAGAGGGGCATTTGGTAGACTTGGCCAAATTGTTTGACCGGTTGAGACAATTCATATTGAGGTTGAATCCGAATAAGTGCACTTTCGGAGTGCGGTCCGGTAAGTTGCTAGGGTTTATTGTGAGTGAAAGAGGAATCGAGGTTGATCCTGCTAAAGTAAAAGCAATACAAGAAATGCCTGAACCGAGAACAGAGAAGGAGGTTCGTGGTTTCTTAGGTAGATTGAACTACATTTCACGGTTCATATCTCATCTAACAGCCACGTGTGAACCCATATTCAAGTTGTTGAGAAAAGATCAAACGGTCAGGTGGAATAATGATTGCCAAACGGCATTTGAAAAGATAAAAGAATATTTGCAGGAGCCTCTGATTCTGATGCCTCTTGTGGAGAGACGACCGTTAATTCTGTACTTGACAGTCCTCGAGGGGTCTATGGGGTGTGTACTGGGGCAGCATGACGAGTCTGGTCGAAAAGAGCATGCAATTTATTACCTTAGCAAAAAGTTTACCGACTGTGAAACAAGATATTCACTGCTCGAGAAAACTTGCTGCACTTTGGTATGGGCTGCTCGCCGACTGAGACAGTATATGCTGGTTCATACCACTTTGTTGATTTCCAAGATGGATCCGATCAAGTATATATTTGAGAAGCCAGTATTGACCGGACGGGTTGCGAGATGGCAAATGATTTTGACTGAATACGATATTCAGTATACCTCTCAGAAAGCAATCAAGGGGAGTGTATTGTCTGATTACCTCGCCCAGCAACCCATTGAGGATTATCAACCGATGAAGTTTGAATTCCCTGATGAGGACATCATGTTTCTCAAATCGAAAGATTGTGAGGAACCGATCCCGGAGGAGGGGCCTGACCCTGAATCCGAATGGATTCTGATGTTTGATGGGGCCGTTAACGTGAATGGTAGTGGAGTTGGTGCTGTTTTGGTTACGCCGAAGGGATCCCACATTCCTTTTGCCGCTCGGCTAACATTTGAATGCACCAACAATGTGGCTGAATACGAAGCTTGTATCTTGGGTATCGAAGAGGCGATTGATTTGCGGATCAAGAACCTTGTCATCTATGGAGATTCAGCTTTGGTTGTGAACCAGGTTAATGGGAAATGGTATACGCATCAATCTCATTTAATTCCGTACCGGGATTATACGAGGAGATTGTTGACGTTCTTCATTAAGGTGGAATTACACCATGTGCCGAGAGAAGAAAATCCGTTGGCAGATGCTTTGGCTACTCTTGCTGCCTTGATTAAGGTGCAGTGGTGGAATCAGTTCCCTAGTGTTGAGGTGGGACGACTGGATAGACCGGCTTATGTGTTTGCAGTCGACACAACGCCTGATGATGAAAAACCGTGGTATTATGATATCAAGCGCTATCTGGAAACCCAAGAGTATCCCGAGGGAGCGTCTAAGAAAGACCGAAAGACTCTGAGGAGGTTGGCCATGGTGTTCTATCTGAACAGAGATGGGGTTTTGTACAAGCGGAATTTTGATTGGGTATTGCTCAGATGTGTCGATGACAAAGAAGCAAGCCAATTGATGAAAGAGGTGCACGAGGGGTCGTTTGGTACCCATGCCAGTGGGAATGCGATGGTGAAAAAGTTGTTAAGAGCTGGTTATTACTGGATGACGATGGAGGCCCAGTGTTTCAATTTCGTACGTAAATGTCATAAATGCCAGATTTATGCTGACAAGGTGCACGTACCTCCGAATCCGTTGAGTTTGATGTCGTCCCCATGGCTGTTTGTTATGTGGGGCATTGATATGATCAGGAAGATTGAGCCTACGGCTTCGAATGGGCACCGGTTCATATTAGTGGCTATTGATTACTTCACCAAGTGGGTGGAAGCGTCGTCTTATGCAAACGTGACGAAACAGGTCGTGGCCAGGTTCCTGAAAAGAGACATCATTTGCAGATATGGGGTTCCCGAAAGGATCATTACTGATAATGGTTCTAATCTCAACAACAAGATGATGGCAGAACTGTGCCGGGAGTTCAAGATCGAGCATCACAATTCTTCTCCTTATCGTCCAAAGATGAATGGGGCGGTCGAGGCGGCTAATAAGAATATTAAGAAGATTGTGCAAAAAATGGTCGTAACCAATAAGGATTGGCATGAGATGTTGCCGTTTGCATTGCATGGGTATCGAACCTCGGTGCGTACATCTACTGGGGCAACACCTTTCTCGCTTGTATATGGGATGGAAGCTGTGCTACCGGTTGAGGTCCAGATTCCTTCGTTGAGAGTCCTGATGATCGTGAAATTGGAAGAGGCTGAATGGGTAAGGACTCGGTATGAAGAGTTGAGCCTGATTGAGGAAAAGAGGTTGGCGGCCATTTGTCATGGGTAGTTGTACCAGCAGCGCATGAAGCGTGCTTTTGATCGAAAGGTGCGACCTCGTGTGTATCATGAGGGGGATTTGGTGTTGAAAAGGATCCTTCCTCCTCAGAACGATCGTCGGGGAAAATGGACACCCAATTATGAAGGTCCATTCGTGGTCAAGAAGGTCTTCTCTGGTGGAGCCTTGTTGTTGACGACCATGGATGGTGAGGATTTTCCATCCCCTGTGAATGCGGACGTAGTTAAAAAATACTTCGTATAAGAGACCCGCGGGACGAAAAGAATAAAATAGTCCAGGCAAAAATGGGCATCCCGGCGAACCAGAAAAAATGAAAAAAAGGTTCGAGCAAAAATTAGGGATAAAAAGAAAAAAACTGTACACCTGGCAAGTCGAAAACCCCACAAGGGCGGCTTGGGCAAAAAAGGGTATCCTGGTGGACTGAAAACCCGAAAGGGAGGTCCAGGCAAAAAAGGGAATGAAACGAACAACTGCGTCTAGTATGATCGTTTGTGTTTTGATTAAGACACTTGGATAATTCCCGGCAGAGATCGGTCGGAAGCGTCTTGTTCAAAAGACAGAAAGCGCGGTGAGTCTTGAGGACATATGGGTTGTAACCGGATTGGAACTCAATGAGATCACGGGTTCACATTGCCATTAGGATAGATTTTCCTTTTGTGCGCAATCACCTCCTTTCAGGGATTGCTTCCTGTGTATTGCTCAGTTACGAGCCACCTTTTCAATCAATAAAATGCATATTCAGTCAAACAATTTTGTTTTTGTTTTCATTACCGCTTTGATTGCAAAAACATCAGTTTATTTTGATAAGAATCTTTTCATTTTGAGAACATACGGGTCCCTTCCAAGGCATGTTTATAGGATTGAGAACTAGAAATCTTATTTGGAAGGTAGAGTGACCCAGGTGTTGAAATTTTGGCACGCCTGGGGCACGTTTTTATCTAACGATCTCTTTTGCAGGTGCTGTTAGATATTTTCACTCACTTGCAGGTTGTGATGTGAAGCTTTTTGACGAAAGAATCCTTCGAGTCCAATCAGGGACAAGGAGTTGAAGAATGGTGTAAAGACGGCGAGAGAATTGCGACGATCCTTGAGGGTTAATCAAGAAGACTCTTCAAAGTCTGAGGACTGGAGAGTTGGCCTGAATTTGAAGAGATCGATTGTCTCGGAGTAAAGAGAAGTCGAAAATACAAGGTGATGAATCAAGAAGACTCTTCAAAGTCTGTAAAAATGGAAAATTGACACTAGGGTTAGATGGTGAATACCCTTGCTCGATGAGTTGACAGGCGTTCCGTGTCAAATATGCTCCGTATCTCCCCAGCAGGTTCGAGATCAGTATTTCTTCGGCAGCCAGGCCTGAAGGTTGTTGTTTCCCCTAGTAGGGTTGAGATTGTTATTTCCCCAGCAAATCTGAAGGTTGTTGTTTCCCTAGCGGAGGTGTGCGTTGGTAGCTGCTTCCCCAGCGAAGTCCCCAAGCGGATCGGGTTCAGCGGAGGTCATCCTTAGTAAGGGTTGCTTTTCCCAGCAGCAGAGCTATTCCCCAGCAGGATTGGAGATTGGAGCGATATCGAGTTCCTCGAGCTCCCCAGTAGAGTCCCCTGAGGGGGATACTTTTTATACATTCATCATTTAAAAAAGCAAAGCATATTGCATAATTCATTGTGTAGCATTTCCATGGTTATGGAGCATTACGCCATTGAAAGATTCAAAATCATGCATCTGCATTGCAAGCATAAGCTAGTCTCAAGCCGTGGTTACCGTTTGAGAATTGGTTTTGCTGATTGGTGAAGATGTTACTCTGAGGAGTTTAGCATCGTGACGTTGGATCAACGGTATTCCCCAGTAGTGCGATATTGGAGGAAGAATTTCTGTCGTGCGAGATGGAAGTTGGAAGATGTTACTCTGAGGAGTTTAGCATCGTGACGTTGGATCAACGGTATTCCCCAGTAGTGCGATATTGGAGAAAGAATTTCTGTCGTGCGAGATGGAAGTTGGAAGATGTTACTCTGAGGAGTTTAGCATCGTGACGTTGGATCAACGGTATTCCCCAGTAGTGCGATATTGGAGGAAAAATTTCTATCGTGCGGAGATGGAAGTTGGAAGGTGTTACTCTGAGGAGTTTAGCATCGTGACGTTGGATCAACGGTATTCCCTAGTAGTGCGATATTGGAGGAAGAATTTTTGTCGTGCGAGATGGAAGTTGGAAGATGTTACTCTGAGGAGTTTAGCATCGTGACGTTGGATCAACGGTATTCCCCAGTAGTGCGATATTGGAGGAAGATTTCTGTCGTGCGGAGATGGAAGTTGGAAGGTGTTACTCCGAGGAGTTCGGCATCGTGACGTTGGATCAACGGTATTCCCCAGTAGTGCGATATTGGAGGAAGAATTTCTGTCGGGCGGAGATGGAAATGAAAATCAAAGAAGTTTTGGGGTTCAAGAAAAGAAAAAAAAAATAAAAAAGTTTTGGGGTTCGAGAAAAGCAAAAAAAATAATAAGTCCCAGCGAAGCGCAAATTGTTCGTCTGTTCTTGGTATTCAACCACTCTTCACTCTGATCATCTGAAAGCCGAGGCTGTTCATATCGACAGGTTCACAATGGATTGAATAGGGGTAGCTGTAACACCTCAAAATTTGCCCTCCTCTTCTTGGGACTAGTTTGACACATTGCATTTCATATTTTAGGGCATTAGGCATTGCATTTTTGCATATCATATGAAAATAAGAAAAGTCATCCTCCAAAGTCTTTTCAGAAGATGAGAAGTTACATGATTCAAGCCTGAGGGTTGCTATGAATTGGTGATCAACCATCTGAGGGTTTGCTTTTCACCAGGGTTTCAAAGGTTGAGCATTATCTTGCTTGCAAGGATACATTATCATCATCATGGTTTTATCATCATCAAGGGTTTCAAGATGCATTCTCAAGTTCCTTTGGATTAGGGTTTTGACCTCTGGTCAACCCTAATCAATGACATTCTTTCAACCAGGGCTTCTCAAAGAAAGGAGATATTTGCTGATGATGAGGATCACATGGTCATTATATTGGGCTTGTATGAGCTAGGGTTTCATTTTTGAGCATTTTCCTCAAGTGGTAGAGGCTCAAGCTGATTAGGGCATGTCAAGGTCATCTAAGGACCAAACAAGTCAACTGTGCAGTCAACTAAGGGCTATGAGGTGGGGAAATGAGTTTCAACACTTCAATCATGTTCAAAAGAGGTCTATTTGTCATTCCAAACATTTATCTTGAAGATTTTGAAGTCATTGCAAAAGTTTCCAAAAATGGAAAGTGACCTGTAATTAAAAGTTTCCAAAAATGGAAAGTTTTTGGTCCACATTCAACTTGACTTTCCAACATCAAATAAGCTTCAAATGGATTTTTGGTGAACATAGAAGTTGAAGATCTTTCTCTCCCCTTTTCAAAAAGTCCTATTTCATGATCATCTGATGATTGGTTGAGAAGTTATGGCCAAATGATCACAAAGTGTACATGGAAGTTCAAAGTGACATAACTTTTGATCCAAAACTCCAAATTGGTCCACTCTTTTTTCAAAATGCTCCTTGTGACCAATACTTTCCAAATCAACCATTGCCTTGCATGAAAAAAGTTCATATGATCATGTGTTCATACATGTGCTTTTTGGAGGGAAAATCCATAATTTGAATTTGGTTGATTATGCAAGCCATTTGATCAATCCATCATGTTTATTGGTTGTTTTTAAGTGAGGATGAAGCTCAAATGGCACTGTTCACGTGCACATGTCCATGCATAGTCTCATTTTTCATGTTTTTGCACTACACCTCATTTTTCCTTAATCTCAATTAACCAAGCCTAATTTGGATTAGCATTGTCATTAACTTATCATATATAAGCTAAATCATAACAGAATTTGCTCATTACAACACATTTCAGATCTGAAATTCAAGCTTCCCTCCATTTTTCTCTCACTTCAAACTTCAATTTTCTTCACACAATTCATCAATTTCTTTGCATAATCATGATTATGGAGTATCATTGAGCCAGAATCCACGTTTGGTTTGAAGAATTTGGTCCAGAATTGAGCAGATTGAAAGCATGAACATGTTGATGGAGCTTGAGAATTGAGCTAGATCCACGTGCCTACAACCACTATTTCTTGCACAAAGCTTCATAGAAGGATTATTGGAGCATATCTGAAGAGTTTGAGCACCTGAACACGCGATTTCCATCACTGCCACTTCAAGTAAGTTCAAAATTCATCACCTCCTTTTGCCAAATTCTTGCCATAAACATGTAGATCTTGCTTCACTGATGATGCTGATGTAATTAGATTTTGATTTGGCTTAGAAATGAGGAAGTTATGTTGAATTCAAGTTTTGATGTTAGAAATATTTTTGCTCGATTTGTAAAATTCATGAGGTTGTAGGTTGATTTGATATGATATCTGTGATCTACGTTGCAAGACGGTTCTAACCATATATGATTCGTCAAAATCTGGAAAATATTCTTGAGCTCCGCCGTGTACACGGTCGGAGAAGACGGTGGAAACTGCCGTCAGCCACCGCCTGGTTCACAGCTAGGGTTTCATGTATTAAACGTTGCGTTTTGTTTCGTTTTGGACCTTATGCACGCTGGTTCGAGTCTTCGCCGTGCACTTTTTGAATTTCACTTTTTTTTCTTAGCCTTGAACGCTGCGTTTTGTTGAAGCGCACTTTGAACCTTGCGTACGCTGGTTCGATTCCTGGCCTTTGCGTTTGTGAATTATTTTTGATATTCTCATTTACCTGGCACGCATGGGTTCGATCCCTGGTGTGTGCACATTCCAATTTCATTCAAATTTTGTATTCCATATTATTTCACATTATATCATTTATTTCATGCAAGTTTAAAAAATCATAACAAATAGAAGATTAATCCAATTTGATTCCAATTTTTTTTCATGATTTTGTTTTAATCTCTAGATTTTTTTTAGCATTTATTTCAAGAATTGTTTGGTGCTGGATTTTAAATTGTGAAGTTATGATTGAACATGGTGCCATATTGACATGTTGCATTCAGTTGATTGTAAAATTCTCATTGTTGATCCAATTGATTTGAAATTTGGCATGCTTGATCCTAACATGTGATATGATTTTTTGGCTTTGGTTTGAGGTTTTTATCTTATGCCATCACTGTTTTGGACACATGAACATATGTTATGGCAATTTGTGTCACATTTTAGATGTTGCATTTGTGCATTTTCATTTGCCTATCATTTGAGCTCTTCTGGATCTAATTTTTTGCATGATGTATGTTCATAACATGTTGAGCTCTCATAAAAAATTTCATGATCATTGGATGTGTTTCTGTTTTGATTTGGATGTCCAACTTTGTGCATATTGTTTGCCTTTGCTTTACATGAATTGTTTGAAGCATTTACCTTATGAATTGGCATTGGTCCTTTTGAGGAATTTTTCTTGATTGATTGGATATGCTTTGTGCAAAGTATTGACTTTTGTTTTAGTCATTTGACTTGCTTTTGAACCTAGTCTTTGTACTAGTAGTTTGTACACCTACTAATTGTGCTTTGTGTTTCAGGTTTGAGCATTTGGCACTAATGGTTGGTTTGGTTTCACTTTGTGAGATGCCAATACCTTTGATTACTAACTCTTGTTGTCTTGTAGGTCAATTGATCTGGGGAACTCACTTGAGTGCTTGCACTTATGACTTGCATTGTGTAGATATTGGATAGTTTCACTGTGTGTTTTCTGATTGGTTGTCTGAGATACTAACTGGTTAGCTTTTGTACATGTAAATTAGTCGCTTGCTAGCTCTTGCTTGAGCTTTGCTTTGGATTTTGGTTGATACACCACTGAGGTAGTTTAGCCTTCTCACTCCATGTAGTCTGGAAGCCCTGTCACTTTTTTGGCAGGCATTTGGCTGAAGTCCTCCTTAAGAGGCAATGTTTGTGTTTGTTTACATTTGTGCCAAAGACCTCCAAGTGAGGCATGTTACTTAATCAGACCTCCAAATGAGGCAATTGACAGATAGAAGGGATTAGCAATCAGTCCGCTGTTATTCAGTGAGTCGTTCATTATGCTCGCACTACATGCTGATGCTCTTGAACAATGTACCCAAGATCTTTGTATAGAGTCAGTCAAGTGGAACAGGGTCCCTCTTTCTGGATCCCCACGCCTTCTTTGATTTGAGCTCACCCAGGCCAGGGTTAAGAGCATGAGGTCTAATCCTCATTACCATTTTGATCAGCTTCACCCTAACTCTCAATGTTAGTGGTTAAGAGCTTCAGCATACCCCTACAATTTTGGCTTGTTTGTCGAGGTTGATATGACCCCTCTTGACTAAAGCCGAACCATTTGTCTGAGCCTCTTGTTTGTATATAGAGTGTGATACTTGTTCAATTGTGTTGATGTTTATTTGCTGTTTGAACTGACTTGCTGCCTGTGTGAGTTAGGTTCTGATTAGAAACCTCAACCTAGGGATATCGTTTGCATGACAACTTTTAGGCTCGAGTCTTAGTCTCCCTATTAGTTTGTTTGCTTCCCTGGTCTCTGGTTAGGAGAGAGTTTCTCCCCTGTTAAGGGGAACTACGTCGCCCTGATTCTCATACCAGATGAGATACATAAGCAGGAGATCGAGCGAGATCTCTCCGGCGCCCTTTTTCTTTTTTCAACTTTTTTGTTCCTTTTGACGTCTCAGCGTCTCTTTTTGTTTGTGTGCTAACTTTTACGCTCGAGTTCCAGACTCCCTATTAGTTTGTTTGTTCATCCTTTCCCCTGTTAAGGGGAACTACGTCGCCCTGATTCTCATACCAGATGAGATACGCAGGCAGGAGATTGAGTGAGATCTCTCCGGGCACCCTTTTGTTTTTTTTGTGGGTGTGTGGGCACCCTTTTCTTTTTTTTGAGTGTGTGTTTTGTCCAACCTTTTTCCTTTTTGTGTGTGTTTGGAGTCGGATGTAAGTCCATCTATTGGCATTCTGTTTCCTGTTTGTTGTTTGTTTGTTTTGAGGAGTTAGATATAAGTCCATCTATTGGCATTCCGTTTCCTGTTGTGTGTTTTCTAGTGACATCTCAACGTCCCTCTTTCAGTGTTTTATTTCGGCGTGCGTTAGCCGAGCTATGAGTGCTCTGATTCTTTCTCTGAATAGAGAAGATACGTAGGCATAGGATGCGATGTCCTAGCGAGCATGTTCCCCATTTCCCCGAACTACGTTGACTCTGATGTTTGTTTCTGACAAACTATGTAGGCCTAGGACGCGACATCCTGCCGAGTCCCCTTCCTCCATCTTCTTTCTCCTGTGGTATTATTCCAGTTTGGTGCAGTTGTTTGAGCAGTTTATTAGCAACCTGATTCTATTCTTTTGAGCGTGGATCCCGTCGAGTACGACGGACGTGAGGGGGTGCTAATATCTTCCCCTTGCGTAACCGACTCCCGTACCTTGCAATCTCTGGTCGTAAGACCATTCCTTTCCCTTTCTTAGGTTAGTCCTGCGCTCCCTTTCCGTCAGAGGATGAATAGCGTCGGTGGCGGCTCTGTCTTTTTCCCGCCGGTTATTTTTCGCGTTGCGACACCTTCTAGTCAAGATAGGTCAGAGTGATTTTCAGATTACTTTCCAAGTAATGGATATCCACCCGACCTATAGTTGCTTATTGGAAAGGCCATGGATTCACGAGGCAGGGGCTGTTACCTCCACTCTGCACTAGAAGCTCAAATTTGTCAAGAATGGCAAGCTAGTGATTGTGGGAGGAGAGAAGGCGTTGTTGGTTAGCCATCTGTCATCTTTCTCGTATGTAGAAGCTGAGGATGAGGTTGGAACTCCGTTCCAAGCCTTATCTATTGCTGCTGAGAAGAGAGTTGGGGCACCTATGTCCTCTCTGAAAGATGCTCAGAAGATTGTTGAAGAAGGTCCTGTTGATCAGTGGGGGCGCATGGTAGAGGTCTCCGACAACAAAGGCAGAACTGGTTTTGGGTTCCAGAAGGGCTCGTCAGCTGTTAGATCTGAAGAGAAGCAACTTAGCTTCCGTAGCAGAGGGTTCATTCATGGCAATGAACAACACTCAACTGCTGCGCTCGAGGATAGTGAAGAGGAAGACTGCACCAACTTTGTAACGCATGGAGGGACATGCAACAATTGGACTGCCGTTGATATTCCTGTTATTTTGCATCGTTCTAAGTAATTGCTTTTATATTTTTAAAAATCCTTATCCTATGCCTAAGGGAGAAGTGAACATTGTTCGGGCATTTTAAATTGATTATTAATAAAATTAATTCTATTCATCCACATCTTTGATGTTTATTTTTTACTTTTTGCTTTATTCTGAAAATGGTAATCACCAAAAAAACATAAATAAATAATATAATTGTCCATCTGCATAATATTTGGTCATAAATTCACTTCTCTAAAATCAAAATATCAAATCATTATGCAGGTTGGTTCCTAACCCCGTTGAATACAATGATCCTTCTCCTTCTCCAAATTTTGAGTTCCCTGTGTTTGAGGCTGAAGAGGAAAGTGATGTAGAGGTGAGTGAGGAATTGTCCCGTCTTCTTGAGCAAGATGAGAAGATTATTCAGCCGTTTGAAGAGTAGATTGAGCTAGTCAACTTGGGTTCCGAAGATGATGAGAAGGAAGTCAAGATTAGGTCTCGACTGTGTCCAGATGCTAAGAAGGGGTTGATTGATCTTCTTCGAGAATATTCAGATGTGTTTGCTTGGTCCTATCAAGACATGCCTGGTTTGGATTCTGAGATTGTGGAGCATAGATTGTCGTTGAAGCCAGAATGCTCGTCAGTCAAGCAGAAGCTAAGAAAAATGCATCCTGATATGGCTGTAAAGATCAAAGAGGAAGTTCAGAAGCAGATTGATGTCGGTTTCCTTGTAACTGCTGAGTATCCGCAATGGGTGGCTAATACTGTGCCCGTACCGAAAAAAGATGGAAAAGTCCGCATGTGCGTCGATTATAGAGATTTGAATAAAGCCAGTCCGAAAGATGATTTCCCTTTGTGACACATTGATATGTTGGTAGACAATACTGCTAAATTCAAAGTCTTTTCGTTTATGGATGGATTTTCCAGATATAATCAGATCAAGATGGCACCCGAAGATATGGAGAAGACCACATTCATTACACCCTGGGGAACATTATGTTATAGAGTGATGCCTTTCGGTCTAAAGAATGCCGGTGCAACTTACCAGAGAGAAATGACTACTCTTTTTCATGATATGATGCATAAAGAGATTGAAGTTTATGTCGATGACATGATTGCCAAATCAATGGATGAAGAGGAACATGTTAAGCATTTGTTGAAGCTATTCCAGCGTTTGAGGAAGTATAAACTCCGCTTGAATCCTAATAAGTGTACTTTTGGTGTTCGTTCTGGTAAGTTGTTGGGCTTTATTGTCATTGAGAAGGGTATTGAAGTTGATCCCACCAAGGTCAAAGCAATACAAGGGATGCCTGCGCCCAAAACTGAGAAGCAAGTCAGAGGTGTTCTCGGCCGTTTGAATTATATTTCCAGATTTGTTTCCCGCATGACTTCCACATGTGCGCCTATATTCAAGCTACTTTGGAAAGATCAGTCTTGTGATTGGACCAAAGACTTCCAAAAAGCATTTGATAGCATCAAGGAATATTTGCTTAAGCCTCCAATTTTATCTTCGCCTGTTGAAGGAAGACCATTGATCATGTATTTGACTGTGCTAGAAGATAGTATGGGTTGTGTTCTTGGTCAGCAAGATGAGACTGGGAAGAAAGAATTTGCAATTTACTACCTCAGTAAGAAGTTCACCGACTGTGAGACTCGGTATTCAATGCTTGAGAAGACTTGTTGCGCATTGGCTTGGGCTGCTAAGCGTCTGCGTCAGTATATGTTGAATCATACCACTTGGTTGATATCCAGAATGGATCCAATCAAGTATATATTTGAGAATCCTGCTTTAACTGGGAGAATTTCCCGTTGGCAGATGTTGTTATCAAAGTATGATATAGAATACCGATCTCAGAAAGCGATCAAAGGTAGTATCTTGGCTGACCATTTGGATCACCAACCAATTGAAGATTATCAGTCAGTGCAGTATGATTTTCCTGATAAAGAGATTTTGTACTTGAAAATGAAAGATTATGATGAACCATTGCTAGAAGAAGGGCCAGAACCTGGTTCCCGTTGGGGCATGGTATTTGATGGAGCTGTTAATCAATATGGAAATGGCATTGGGGCAGTGATCATTACTCCTCAAGGAACGCATCTACCATTTACAGCTAGATTGACTTTCAAGTGTACAAACAATGTGGCAGAATATGAAGCTTGCATTATGGGGCTTGAAGAGGCCATGAATCTCAGAATCAAGTATTTGGATGTCTTCGGTGATTCGGCTTTGGTTGTGAATCAGATCAAAGGAGAATGGGAGACAAATCAACCCGGTTTGATACCATATAGAGATTATGCAAGGAGGATTTCAACTTTCTTTACAAAGGTTGAGTTTCATCATATCCCTCGAGATGAAAACCGGATGGCAGATGCTCTTGCAACGTTGGCGTCAATGATTGTAGTGAAATATTGCAATGAAGTTCCCAATTTATCTATGATGCGTCTTGATAGGCCAGCTCATGTGTTTGTTGTTGAAGAGATTAAAGACGAGAAGCCGTGGTATTACGACATCAAATATTTCCTCCAAAGTCAGATTTACCCGCCTGGGGCCTCTTTGAAAGATAAGAAGACTTCAAGAAGATTAGTCGGTAATTTCTACTTGAATGGTGATATACTGTATAAGAGAAACTTTGACATGGTTTTGCTTAAATGCATGGAGAGACACGAAGCTGACTTGTTGATGACCGAAGTGCATGAAGGTTCCTTTGGTACTCATTCCAATGGACATGCAATGGCGAAGAAGATGTTGCGAGCAGGTTACTATTGGCTGACAATGGAATCTGACTGTTGCAAGTTTGTGAAGAAGTGCCACAAGTGTCAAATATACGCTGATAAGATTCATGTTCCTCCGACACTATTGAATGTTATCTCTTCCCCGTGGCTCTTCTCCATGTGGGGAATTGATATGATTGGGATGATTGAGCACAAAGCTTCGAATGGACGTCGTTTCATTTTAGTGGCAACTGACTACTTCACGAAATGGGTTGAAGCGGTATCGTATGCAAATGTAACCAAGGAAGTTATTGTAAGGTTTATCAAGAATTAGATCATATTCCGTTATGGTGTGCCAAGTAAGATCATTACTGATAATGGGTCAAACTTGAATAACAATATGGTTGAAGCTCTTTGTAAAGACTTCAAGATTGCACATCATAATTCTCCCCCCTATAGACCCAAGATGAATGGGGTTGTTGAAGCTGCGAATAAGAACATCAAGAAGATTATCCAGAAGATGGTTGTCACATATAAGGATTGGCATGAGATGCTCTCATTCGCTTTGCATGGGTATCGTACATCCGTCTGCACTTCAATAGGGGCAACCCCTTTCTCTCTTATGTATGGTATGGAAGTAGTGCTCCCCATAGAGGTTGAGATTCCTTCGTTGCGTGTGCTCATGGAAGCCAAGTTGACTGAAGCTGAATGGTGTCAGACCAGGTTTGACCTGTTAAATCTAATTGAAGAGAAGAGGTTAACTGCCATGTGTCATGGACAGTTGTATCAGCAAAGAATGAAGAAAGCTTTCGATAAGAAGGTCAAACCTCGTGTATTCGGAGAAGGAGACCTTGTACTCAAGAAAATTTTATCATTCAAGCCAGATTCCAGAGGAAAATGGACTCCCAATTACGAAGGCCCATATGTTGTTAAGAGAGCTTTTTCAGGAGGTGCCCTGATTCTTACAACTATGGATGGTGAAGAGTTCACTCGTCCAGTGAACGCAGATGCAGTCAAGAAATACTTCGCCTAAAAAATAAAAGAACGGCTCGCTAAGTTGAAAACCCAAAAGGGCGGCTTAGGCAAAAATGAGCATCTCGGTGGATTGAAAACCCGAAAGGGCGATCCAGGCAAAAATTAGAGACATAAAAACAGAAAGAATTTCCCGATAAGTTGAGCACTCCACCTTGGCGAAATTTATGCAAAAATTAGGGATTATGGCAAGTAACTGCATTCTGCTGATCTTTAGTGATTTTTGAAGATTTGTTAGAGCACAAGGGCTGACATCACTTCATCACCTCAGCAGCGGTCAAGAGCACAGTGGATATCAAGAGTTGGTAGAAGGATTAAGGATCATTTGTATTCAATGTAACCCTTTTCCATGTAAATTACCATTTTCAAACTTTGTAAAATCTATGGAGTCTTGTCATTTACAGACTACCATTCTATTAAATAAAGTTGAGCTTTTATCTAAATTGTTTCTGCTCTTATTTACTTCAGCTAATAGTTTTAAATTTTATTATGATCATTTTGAATTTTTTTTTTTTTCAAAACCATGTTTTCTTTAAAATATAAAAGCAAGAACTTTTCCAAAAGAAAATAACAGTAATATCAACAACATTTCAATGGATAACAAATCCTTAAGTGCAAAGCATATGTGGTTCCCCAAGCAGTAACTCTTCGGGTATCCCTAGACATCAGTGTTGATTCATTCCCTCAGTGGAATGCTGTTATCCTCAGCTGATAGATTTTGTTCCCCGGTGGAGTGTTTGATCCCCAGCGGAACTTCTTTATACCCAGTCGAGTTGTTTGATTCAGATACTTTGAGGCGTATTATTTTCCCCAGTGAAATCGCCAGAATGTTTGTGCATCCCCAGCGGAGTTTGTACACCCCAGTGGAGTTTCTTTCTCCATCCATGACAGAGTTTCGGCTTTCCCCCAGCGGAGTTTGTATATCTCTAGCAAGGTTTGTATCTCTTTAGCAGGGTTGATCTTCAGAGATTGGTCGATCTTCCCCGGCATATTGCATTTGCTCCCAGTCGGAGTTTCCTCCTGGTTTTTTTTAGCAGCTTTTGTTGATTTATTTTCTCTGAAGGGTTGTCTCCCATTTTTATGGTGTTGACCTAAAATTCCCCATAGAGTTGGTTTTGTTCTACCCTCAGCAGATCTCCTCTTTCCCCAGTTAGGGTTAAGCCCTTGGGATGTTGATCTCTCCGTTCTCCGGCAATTGTCTCCATATTTTATGGATTGGCCGAGGATTATATCGGTGGTTCAATTTCTTTGCGACACCTCTGTATCCTTTGTGATCGTTTTGTCAGCATAATTATCATATATATACATATACATATACATATACATTCATATAATTTCATAATTATGTATAGTCTCTCGTTTCACTTCTCATATAACCTGTTTGCTCCATAATAAGTGGTAGATCTCCATTCCCATGTTTATGAACCTCAAGACTTATGTCAGTCCTCCATATCTTATATATATTGTCTCCATCCCTGACTATGGTCGCATAAAATCTATTCGGCGTATTGAGATCCCTAGAATCTGAACTGGAGAGACTCCGGTAATGCATGGAAAAAGTTGTTGAATCCATAATGATGTTGTATAAGACACTTCAGTTTGATAACTGGTCCGGTTTGATGAAACCAAAAGACACAGGACCACAAAATATGCCATCATTATTAACCAGTTTATTCAAGCCAAAAGAAACAACAGATAGCTCTAATGCAGAGCCAATGGAATAGTCATGAAAGAATTCCTTGTATTCCAATGAGATCCATAAGTCCATGTGCTTGTAGCTTGAATAAACCTTGTCATTACCACTAGAATCATCGAAACTATGTTGCAATGGCATGGTCTTACAACCAAAATGCCATTAAGAGTAAAGTAATACAGAACAACCCTATTAAACATAACAAAATTATGAAAGCTTGGTAGTTTGGTTAGTTTAACTTGACCAATTCTTTCAACAACCAAAAATGACGGCAAATTCCAACCCTTAAAAATGGTTTGGTCATGATCTAAGGATACTACTAGGAGGAGTTCAATGTGACATCAATATAAATGATTCATAACATTATAACAACTCACATTACGATTCGGAATCATACCATGAGAATTACATGCAAAGTTAACATATAGATCATATGGAAATGAGAATTATCCAACATAGTCAATTAAACCAAACTCGATCACAAGTCCACTAGATGGGGAACAATTACTGCAATCATGATAATTATGAAACAAAATAGAACTTGAAGTATAGTTAGAAGAGCCCATATCAACTTGTCCAAAAAATGCAGAAAAAATTGCATCATACTCAACAAACTTGTAAAAATGTCATAAGAGAAATGAAATGGGAGGGGCATTTGTTATCCATTAATTCCTTCCATCACTCTCCAATCACCCACAAAAATTCTCTACTAAAAAGACTCGGCCTATTAACACCTAGTATTTGAATGCATTTGTAATCCATTAATTCCTTCCAACACTAGGAATAAACTCCAACCTCGATCAACACCATGTGTCTTTTTAGGATATCGATCTAATCATAGAGGTTATAAGTTTTACAAATTGTTAAGCCGCAAAATCAGTATCTCTCGGCATGCTATTTTTTAGGAAAATACATTTCCTATTTCCACCAGAAATACTCTTACAACGACTAACTATAACTTCTTAGATTACGACATAATCCCATTTTTGACCTCACAAGTGTTCACCACACCTCCACCAACCTCCTCTCCTAAAATAATAGTCACTCAACCACCATCACCAGCAACCCAACATACTCATCCCTCTCAAACCACAAACCAAGCAACCTCTCCCCCCTCAACAACTCCATCGGTACAACAACCTACACCCACGACTCAAATACTTTCTCCCTCCTAAACAATGACCTCATGTACACAAACAACACCGACCACTTTCTCTCCATCTATTTAGTCACCAATTTCCCCTTCATGCACCTATTCACCTCAAATGACAACCCAAGCACAACATGGAATTGTCAAACCCCGTAAACTTTTCAACCTACAAACATCCACCCATCAATCTATCTCTTCATACCTACAAATCTCATTGATGCATTAAATGACCATAATTGGAAAATGGTCATGATAGACGAATATGACGCTCTTATGAAAAATAAGATGTGGGAATTAATTCCTCGTCCCTCTAATGTTAATGTTATTCAAAGTTTATGAATTTTCAAGCACAGGAAGAAATTTGATGGTTCTTTTGAGTGATACGAACCTCGTTTGTAGGTAATAGTGCTAATCAATAATCAGGTGTCGATTGTGGTGAAACTTTCAGCCCTCTAGTCAAACCGACCATTATTTGCATGGTACTCAACATTACATTATCAAAATCATGGTGTATCCATCAAGAATGCCTTTTTACATAGAAATCTTAACGAAATCATGTATATATACCAACGTCATGGATTCATGATTCACAGTATCCCTAGCATATTAATATCCTAAAGAAGTCTCTATATTGTCTCAAACAAGCACCTCATGTTTAGTACCAAAGATTCATTGACTATCTTACCATATTGGATTTCTATCACATAATCTCTAATCACTCTTTATTCATCTATCTTCACAATATTGATACTGATTATATCCTTCTATATGGGGATGACATCACTCTAAATACTTCCTTTGATTCTCTTCGTGACTCTGTTATGTCTACACTTAGATCTGAATTCGCAATGAAGTATTTTGGTCCTCTGAGATATTTTTTGGGAATATTTGTCACTAAATATTAAAGTGGTATTTTCTTGTCTAAAAAGAAATATGCAGAGGAACTTATAGAACGATTATATATATCCTCTTGGAAGTCATCACCCACCCCAGTCGACACCAAGGAAAAACTCAGTGTGTCTTCTAGTAATCCATATCATGACTCAACTGAATATCAAAGTCTTGCAGGAGCATTGCAATATTTAAGTGTCACAAGACCCGATACCTCTTATGCAGTACAATAGGTATGCATATTCATGCATGGTCCTAAAACTGAACATATGTCAGCATTGAAGCGTATAATTTGGTATATTCAATGCATTATTGATTTCAGCTTTCACTTGTATCCCTCATCTGTCGGCAAATTGGTTTCTTACACTGATGCAGGTTGGATTGGCTACCCAGACACCGGACGATCCACCTCTGGTTACTGAGTCTATCGTGGTGACAATTTAATCTCATGGTCTGCCAAACGCCATCTCACCCTTTCCCAAACCAATGCAGAAGTCGAATATCACGGAGTCGCTAATGTAATATCTGAATCTTGTTGGATTAGAAGCTTACTATTGGAACTACATAACCCAATCACAACAACTACTTTGGGTTGTTGTGACAATGTGAGTGATGTCTGTTTATCCGACAACCCGATTCAACATCAACGCACCAAACACATCAAGATGAATATACAATTTTTTTGTGAAAAAGTTGTTCGCGACCATGTACGAGTCATACATGTCCCTTCACGTAATCATATTGCTGACATCTTCACCAAAGGACTTACATTACAACTCTTTGATGACTTTTGTGATAGTCTCGACATTCTTCAACCTCCCGTTTCGACTACGGGATTGTATTAGAATATATTAATGTTATTATTAGAATATTATTATTATTAAAATATTATAGTAGACATCTATTTATAGAATAGTCATGATTATATAATAAACACATATGAAAATTAATAATGTATATATATCACTGAAAAATCAATAGAAAGACACGACTTATGATTTTTACCATCTTCAATGTAAAAATTAAAATACATATATTAAATTCATTATAAATTATGATAAAAATCACGAACATGAGAAGTTTTTATTATTATATAATTAATTAAAATTAATTTGTTTTAATATCATCAATATAATATTAAAATTAATTATACTACACAAACTATAATTATCTGTATGTTTTCATGTTTTTTTCCTTCATTTTTTTATTGTTTTTTATTTTTCTAGAGATGAATAATTTAAGATGTTACATATTAAAAGGTAATATTAATAGGTATTTTGTCCATGTCATATACGTGAATTTTGAAAACATATTTGTTTTAGATACATCAAAAATATCAAACAAAATAATTGTTATTGATAAATATATAAAAAAATAGATTATTTATAAAAAATAGATAAAAAAGTGTGAAACAATATTTATCATCAATTAATATAAAAAAACATATAATTCACTTTTTAATAACTAAAGAAAAATACATAATAAATATTTGCTATTGATAAATAAATAAAAATAAGTGAAATATTCCTTTGATAAATGTTTAAAATAAATAAGTGAATTAATATATCAAATCCATGAAAATTAATCTTGACATTTTGATGTATGTACTCAAAATAAAATTTTGATGTGCATAATCATTAATTATATTATTTATTATGTATTTATGCTGTTTTATTTCAACTACATCGACTAGATTTTATATTGTAGTTTTTAATCATTAATTATATTATTTTAATAAATATTTTGTCAATATTTAAAATAACAGTAATATCAATAGAAAAATTTGTGCAAAATCATGGTATTTGTTTAGTTTGCCGGTAGAAAAATCAAATGATATTGACCTTTACTTATAGGTCTAGAGACAAGTCTTGGACATCACAAACTGTTTCCAACTACATATTTTCTCGGTCACCAAATTATAAAAATTAATATATTTCTCTTTGGTCATCACACATTTGAATATTTTGAGTTGCCAACAAATCTAACCATCAATTGCTTTAGTCAAAGTGAAACGTTGGAAGTTCAACTAACTGAAGATTGGAAAAGCTCTTAATTTTCTCCAACTACCCTCCATCAAATTTCTCTTACTCTATATAAGACCATCCATCATCCCTTTTTTCCTCGTCAAATACCAAACCAACTTCTCTCAATACAGAAAGTTATCAATGGCATCAACCAAATCAATCATCACTGCTTTACTTCTTGTTGTAACAATGTCAAGCATGATCCTGGAAGCTCGCCAACTTTTACAAACAACCACACAACCAAATTTTCCTGGCATTCCAACTTTACCAAAGCCAACAGCATTGCCACCTTTGCCTTCAATTTCAACATTACCTCAAGCAAGTCTTCCTCCATTACCTCCATCTCTTCCTAAACTCACTATGCCACCACTTCCTACCTTTCCTACAAATATTCCAACTCTCAACATTCCACCATTGCCAGCAATCACTTCACTTCCCAATATTCCCACCTCAATCCCGACCACTTTCCCCTCCATCCCATTTCTCACCCCACCACCTTCTTCAACCTCTAGCCCTTAAACACTTCTTTACAAGTTGCATAATGTAATCAGCTAAATGTTTGCAATATGGACATTATTGCTTCATTTCTTTATCGTGTGTGATGAAATATAATGATAGTAATATCTTTGTTGTATTGTATGGTGTGAAAAAGTCTTTGTACTTTTTCTCTTTTTTTCTTACCAATTGAGCACTATATTTTGTGTTTTTGAATTTATATAATTGATGTTGAATACACATTCAGATACAATTATGATGACGTCTTCTTTTAATTAACTTTGGGATTCATATTATCTTGTCATTATTTCATAACAAGTGAGAAACAAGAGGGTGATTTAAATATTTCAGTTAAGAAACAGCAATGTGTAATGTTAATCCTAAAGAAAAACGTTAATAATCTTGTTTATTCTATACGGTTTTGTCCAACAAACCCTATCCGACTTTTAAAATGAACCTTACAATATGGTTAGACTAACATTTCAAAAATGTGGCATTTTGATGCAGAAATCACATTTTCTTACAGAACCAAAATAAAATAATATTTTTTTATATATGAAAATAAAATAATCTTTTTATTTTAAAATAAAACATCTTTTTTATAAAATAAATATAAATATTTTTTAAAAATAATAATAATCTTTGTTTAAAATTGACCAACAATTATATTTTATTTATTTTAGTTTTAAATTGGCTGAGTCACATCACTCTTCTCTAAGTGAATTGCAATTAATGTTAAATAATCTTATCAAACAACTCTACCTTCTTATAACCGATTCGATCAATGGTTAAGATTGAGTTTTAAAACACGGCTAAAAACTGCTTTCTACATTTTGAATCATTAAAGATCGGTTTATTTCAAATTTTTTTTAAAAAAAATTTCTTTGTATTTTTAAAAATTGATTTATAATATTATAATTTTTTTATATTTGTTTTTTGTAAATTGAAAAACTAATTTTGACATAAATAAAGTTCGACCATCTTCTAATCGGTCCGACCATCTTCTATTTCTTTTAAGAGTTTAATCAATGTTTTTCCTTTTCTTCTTTGAAAAAAATAAAGTTTGGTGGCGACTCTGTTCAATCATTTCCACGAGGTTGTATTTTTCGAGATGTGATATAACCCAAGAACAACCTCAATCTATTGAATCTCAAACTGATATTGATCCCGAGTTTAAAATGCTTGTTATAAATCTTGCAGCAGCATTTGAGGCAACACAACATCAACCAAATGTGAATGATGTTACATCCCAAACTTCTCAAATTGCACTTGTTCCAACTACTCAAGATGCACTTGTTCCAATTTCTCAAATTGAACGTATTCCTACTACTGCAGATGACTATGGTATAACTCGTTCTGCACTTGATTATATTTTATCTGCACTTATTCCAACTATTGAACATGATGTACCTGAGGTGGCTATTTCTACAACTCCTACAACTTTTACACCATTTGAGTTTCTTAACCCAATTGAGATCTTACAATTATTATATTAAAATGTTCCTCTAATATTTTGGTATTTGTTTTATGCAAAACAAGAAAATCAAACCAAAAGTTGCTAAGAAATTGAAGTTGAGGAGAAGGGATAGAACAAGGGTCCTCAAATGCAAAAAAAAGGGAAAAGAGAGTGATCCAACACATCCTTTAAATTTTTAGACATTAAACATCCTAGTGAATTTTCCTTATGGTTTAGTTATGATGTATTTTGAGACCTTGTTATGCCTTTTGAATTTGTAAACATGAACCACACTATTGGTTTAGTTACAATATATGTTTATACAAGACTAAAAGTTGTATTTTGAGACAAGTTCATATAACTTTTAGACTATATATGTTTTGGTTATGTAATACATTTTCAGTTAGTGAAAATCTTGATTTTAGTTCATTAAGATACATGGATGAAAAATATAAAAAAATCACAAACTTACAGGGACGAAAATCATAAAATTCAAAACTTCATCTTCATTCATTAATTAACTATGATAAGGACGAAAGTCATAAATTGTCATTGTTAGAGGGACGAAAATAAAAACTTTATAGAATCATTAAAATGACATTCAACACCATTTTTAGTAAGTAATGAACAACTCCATGAAATAATCAACAAAAACTTAAACAAGTTGGTTTTTTTTCCTTTCATTTTCCAACATCATCTTCGTCTTCTCTTTTTTCCTAGACTCAGGGTGTTTAATAATGAAGCTGAAATCTTTCACAACCTTTGAGAAATTTCAATTGCTTGAATTTTTAGGTTGACTCACTACTTCGGAAAAACACTTTAACTACGGTTGAAAAAGTGATACCATCAGGCCTAACGAACTTTAGTAAAGTAGGGTGTGGTTGTAAATTTTCTATTTTCAACCATGGTCGTCCAACTTTTGTGGTAAACTATATAGTGTGCTACCTATCACAATGGCTTACTTAAACAAGAGTTGTCATAAAATATTTCCACAGTGAACACAAATTCGCAACTCTCTTAGATCCATGTTCACACAACCAGTTGCATCGGTGATAAATAAAGAACCATAATCACTTGTTAGTTGAACATGAAAAACCATCTATTAACAAATAACACAAAACAACATTGACAACAATAACATTTATCATCAACATACATACCTTTAATTGAAAAAAATTTATGGAAAATTAAGACAAACTATCACATGAACCACGCCCATAGTATGCAAACTTATAAAATGAAAGAAGGATGAAACTGAGGAGAAACTACAAACTTGTGTTAAATTTGAATGGATGTCATTCTAGGTCTAACTCACAAGTTTGCATATTTCACTTCAGTTTCATCCTCTCTTGTATTTTTTTTCATATCAATACAAATCAATTGTAATCCTACAAACACCATGAAAAAAACATGCTAACTTAAATTAGCAGTACATTGTAATCCAACAAAAATGATCAACATACAAAATAATAACATCAACATAACAACAACATACACGAAAAAAAGAGAATATGGAAAAAGATTTGTCAACAAAAAAAAAAGTGAAACCAAAGTAAATAATATGAAAATTGTGTCAACTAACATTTATCTACATTTATCAACAACAACAACAACATACAAGATCAAAAAAATCAGCATCGTCTTCTTCCATATCCACGAGATGACCATTAACCACAACTTTGAGAGAGGGCTCAACTTCAGGATTACTGACAGTAGCACCGTCTTCCTAGATCATATGATTAGTGAGAAAGGGCTCGACTTGTTCTATATCCACAAGATGACCATTAACCACAACTTTGAAGAAGTCCATCTAGGACAAGTCAAGATCGGGATAAAGACATAAGGCTTGAGCCTTTGCCTTATCAAAAGCAGTATTGCCTGCGTCAAGGACGTCAATTTGGGCTTTCTGCAAAGAGCTTTGCAATTGGACGTTTGAAAAATGAATTGATTTAATTTCCTCGGATTGTTTGTTAACAGTGGATTTTAATTCCTGATTCATAGCTTTCAATTTCTCCTTCCTGGTCTTCTCCTCCAATAATTGCTTATCCAGGTCAGATAGTTTAACCGCCCGCACTTTCTATTGCTCCTTCAACTTCAAACAACCCACTACTTAAAACAACACATCTCATCAGATAAGAACAAATGTTTTGTGTTAGTTTCTGTCGCCCTATGGTCTTTACCTTGTTTATGCCTTCTGTGGCATTCAAATGATCATAAAGTAATTCAATTTGTCAAAACTGTTACTCCAGAACTTGAATTCATTGGATGATCTGGTTTATTCACTTCCACCGGTCTGGTAAATCAAAGATGAAATTTCCCAATCATCCCTACAGACCTCGTCACTCATCAAAGTCTTCATCCTCTTTGGATAAATCAGATGAAGGCTATTTGATGGAGAAAGAGTCAAAAATTGAGGCTCTGAGACATTGGGAATTGTTTTGTTTGGGGTTGCCTTTCTTTTCTTCAGTAACCAGGTTTCTAAACCGGACAGGTCCAATTTAGCAGCATTTTGGTCGGTTACTATGCTCGCTGCCCAGGCTTCCAACATCATCTTTTTTTGTTCCTTCACATATATGTCCATCATTTTTCCTGAAGACAAAATAAGATAAGAAGTTAGCAGAATTCAGGATGGTACCCCGAGTGGAACATAAAGAAAGTAAATGATCATTACCCAAAAAACAAAACAAAAATCTCTTCGAGTAGTGACAATAGATCCCGGATCTTCATTATATGGAAAGAATTTAATATGGCCAAGAACTAACCTCATGGTTGTTTAATTTGTCAAAATAAAATCCGGACACCGAAAGAGGATTCACAGTCCAATAGATGGGAAGACAATGAGACCTGTCTAACACATATATTACTGGAGGAAATCTCAGTCCACACCTAACTCGAAGAAATCGGTCTTTGTAACCTTTATAATTGGCGGTATAAGCTTGGAGAAAACTCTTACCTGGAAGGCCACTAATGGTCACCCATCCACCCTTATCAACACCTTTGATTTCAAAAAAGAATAAAAATAAAGCTATGGTAGGCTCTATATCTATGGCCTTACAAACTATTTCAAAGGCCTTGATAAACCCCCAACTATTAGGACGAAGTTGAGAGGGGGAGAAATTTAGGGTTCTTAGTAGATCAAATTCAAAATTATTAAATGGAAGATAGATATTAAAATCTTCCAATACTCCAGTGTAGAAATGGAAATATTCATCTTAACTCCAATAGGACGAGATATGAAAACATGTTCCCCTAGAATACATGGCTCAAAAATGACATTGTCTTCGTTCCCAATAGAAGATACATTCTTCAAAGACCGGAGTTTAGTTATCTCTACCTCGTCAATGGAGTTGTGATCATAACTCATTACTTCTTGATCAAACGACTCCATAATCTCCATCAACACCTCTATGACGAACCTGATGAAGAAGAGTCGGAATCAAAATCGCTAAAAGAGGAAGAAATATTGTTGTAAGCCTCTTTTACAATACGACCAAAGTCAACCTGGGTTAGAGTATCCCCACATCCTCTCACATAAAAATCCCAAAGATCTTTTATTTCACGAGCGCTTAAGGTTGTTAGTGCTTTTGTGTTCTCGTCGCATGCATCAACAATAGTAATTGAATAAAAGAATGCATAAGCAAAAAGAAAATATACCTGATATTAAAGAACGAACGAGAACTCTAAAGGTTGCTTAAAAAAGAGAAAGACTTATTCTAACGAATAACAAGCCAGAAGACAAAGATATGACTTTAATTAGGAGGAAATCTTCTTAAGGACTTAAAAAGTATGAAACACTTTGGACCAGTGAGAGGGATCAAATTCCCACAAGAAGTCATTATTACTAAGGATGGAGAGAATCTAACGAAGATACATTGTCATGATTAAAAACACGTCACTACAAACGAATGTCATGACGTATGTGAACTGAAGATAACTTAAAAGGAAGTTTACGGGCTTCTTTTGTCAGAACATTTTAGCCTTTCAGATCTCGTGCTCGGGGGGCTTATGTACATCCTGGAAATTTAGTTTGACCAACTGAGATATAATATCGACGAAGCCTATTTGTGTACATAAATTCTTTGAGGTCGAGTTGGCATGACAATCGAGTTTGGTGAGGATAACAACCCAAATATCCGTGTTGTCATCCGATAATCGGAATCTAGCAAGGATGTCGAAATAAGCAAGGTGGATCCGACCTCCTATGAGTCAAGATTGATGCGGTTAGTATAAGTCGGATCTGGTTAAAATGCCATGTGAAAGGTCATAAGAAGCAAAAATGAGACAAATACATATAAGAAATACTCTAACCGTTCATTTTAGGCTTTCCTTGACTGAAAACCAGGAAGTCAACCTTTTAGTGTTTTTTAGCAAGAACAGACGGATCCTCTTATCTTAAAGGAAGTGAAGTTGGGATAGTATTAGAAGGCCCGGGTGACCTATTCTTAGAATATTCTTTGTGTTTTAATTTTCAGGATGGTAATAACCCAACGGAGTACAAAGCTTTGATTACAGGAATGAGGTTAGAAAAAGAGGTTGGAGCAACGCACTTGCTTATTCAAACCAAGTCTCAGTTAATCTCCAGTCAAGTCAGAGGAGAGTTTAAGATAATGGATCCGTCGCTACTCAGATACTTGCAAAAATCTCTCAAGATGTCTCAAACGTTTGTGGAATTTGAGGTAAACCATATTCCCCGGGAAAATAATGTTAGAGCCGGCCTCTTAGCACAATTAGTGAGCACCAAAGGTTCTGGCTTAAACAAGATAGTAATTCAAGAGACCTTGGAAACACCAATACGGAGGTTGAGGAAGTTATGACATTAGATAATATAAGGGGATGGATGTACCTATCATTCGGTATTTTACCTAAAATGAGCTACCCATAGGAAGAGATTGAGACTAAGCACATTAAAAATATATCTGCTAGATACTTTATCGTTGCTTATCAGTTATATAAAATAGGAAGATCATCTCCTATGTTAAGATGCATTTCGGAAGAAGATATTGTGTTGGTCATGAAAGAAGTCCACAAAGGGGTATGTGGAAGTCACATTGAAGGAATAGCATTGTCAGAAAAAAAAACTTAGAGCAGGGTATTATTGGCTGACTAAGCTTCAAGATTGTGTAGTGTTCATAATTTGATGGGAGAAATTTCAAGCATTCGCTCCCTTCATCCATTTTCATGCAAGATTATTACATTTGATATTTTCACCATGGTCGTTTTATCAGTGATGGTATCACCTTGGAATTAAGTAATTGATCACATAAAGGAACATAGTTAAAACATTACAATAAGTCATCAGACAAGAAGAGCATGTCATATAAAACTAGATCAAAGCACGAAGGATCAGATTGGATCGAATCAATCACAAGACGTAAATGGCCAAAACAATCAAGATTTTAGAACATAAATAAAAGGATAATGATATAACATTAATAAAAAAAGGCCTTGAAAAGGCCTAAACATCTAATAGTAAAACAAAAAATTGTTCAAAGATACAAAAGGGCACATCACCACTGATGACCAACAACAAGACATAAACAAATTTAAACTTCATGATGTAGGCTTCCTGAGCTTCCGGTTTCATATTATCCACCTTCACATCCTTTGAACCTTCTGTCTCAGGGTAAGTCTCCTCCATATCGACCAACTTCCCTTCCGCTACAACCTTTAAAAAAATCCATCTTTGACATGTCTAGGTCTGGAATAATGCATAAAGCTTGGGATTTAGCTCTCTCAAAGGATTCATCTCCAACAGAGAGAAAATCTACCTGGGTATCTTGCAAGTACTTTTTTAAAGTCTCATTAAGAACCTGAGCTTGTTCTACTTCCTAGGTCAAACCGACATTGGTCACTTCCAGTTCCGAGCATTTGGATTCAATAGTTTCATTCTACTTAGTCATTTCTGATATTTGGGACTCTGACGTCTCCTTCTATTTTTTCATCTCTAAAAGTTGCTTGGTCAATTCCTCCACCTGGAGTGTCTGGGCCTTCAAATCGTCTTTCAACTGGGTTATATCGTTATTAAGACGAGCCTCGTGGGTGTCATCTACTTCAAATAAACCCCGAGTCATGACCGCACACCTCATCAAGTAGGCCCCAAGATTTTGGGTCAATTGCTGGGTGCATATTGACTTCACCTTCTCAACATCTTTGGTCTTGTTCAAATGATCATAAAGATATCCCAAACCATCAAAGTTGTTGGACTAGAACTTGAATTCTGAAGATAAGTTAGTTAGATGACTACTACTTGAATCCTATATGAAAGTGGAAATTGTTAGATTGGTTTGGCTCACATCGTCGCTCATTAGAGTCTTTCTTTTCTTCGAGGAACCCGATTTAGAATTCCCAGAAGGAGGAACAGAGGTAGACTGCAGATCTGACACAATGGGGGCTTCCTTGGTGGCATCCATCTTCCTCCTTTTGAGGGTCCGAGTTTGAATACTTGTCAGATCACTTTTAGAATCAGACTGATCCCCACACCCGGTCTGGCTTCGACCATCAACTTCTTTTGTTCAGACAACTTGAGGTTTATCATTTTTGCTGAAAAGAAAAGGACCAAGAAGAAATAAAAAAAATGAGGCTTAATAAGGTTATTAAAAATCAATGAATAAGAACATATAAGCATTACCCGAGAAATCAGAAATTTATTCCGGGTCTTCATCCATCTGTGGTAAATCCTTAATTTTCACTACTCGGAAGGCATCCAGAACGACCAAATATCGGACTCCCAAAATGCTTAATTTGTTATAGTCAAAGCCGGAGACCAGCAATGGACTATTCGACCAATACATCGGGAAACTATATCTCCCGTCCAGCGCATACATGACCCGGAGACATCTCTTTCCGCTCTTCACTCGAATGAATTTTTCCTTAAAATCCTTATAATTAGTAATATAAGCTTGTAGAAAGCTTTTTCCCTGAACCCTGTTGAGGAAAACCCGAACTCATTTTTCCACCCCTTTCAACTTGAAAAATGAGAAAAACAATCCTAAGGTAGGCGTTATGTCCGTTGCATCACAAACAATTTCAAAAGCCTTGATAAACCCCAACCATTTGAGCGTAATTGAGAAGGGGATATATTTAGGTTTTTGAAGAGATCGGACTCAAAATCATTAAACGGGATATGGATTTTAAAGTTCTCAATCACTCATGAATAGAAATATAAGTATTCATCAAACACTCTCACCATCTACACAAGGTGCTAGTATAATATCTTCTTCATTTTCGGTTGAAGAGACTAGGGAGTTAGAATGAAGATTCGAGATGTAGCTTTCGTTAATAATATTATGGTTCTAACTTATGACTTGTTTATCTATCAAGGATTCTGTAGCCTCCATTTGAGTGTCTAAAAAACCTGGGGTGAAGAGATTTCACCATAAGCTTCTCTAATAATCCGATCAAAATCCGTTCGACTCAAATAACCCTTACACTCTCGCATGTAAGCATTCCAAATCATATTTTTATCACTAACAGTAAGGGAAATCAAACATTCACCCAAGTAACTATAGCTTCATATTGAAGACATAAAGAAAGAACAAAAAGAGTTAAAGTGGGAAATAAAATGATACATGGGCTTGAGATAGCATAAGAATCGAGTGAGGTATGGTGTAAAAAATTTCCACAACACTTAGGGAGAAGATCACTAGTTTTGGTAATAAACAAAATGGAAAAACAAAGTCCCTTTAAAAACAAGTTTGTAACAGTCAAGAATTCATATAAAAAATAGAAATAATGATAAGTGAGAGTTCCCATAAAAACCATCATGATGAGGAAAGAGAAATATTTGTCATCATTAAGATGATTGACACTTCAGTGATTCGCCGAGTAGGAGGCCGGTTTAGGGAAGAGGGAATTCCAAGATTATATTGACCGAACACTTCAATCTAATATGACCTTATGATCGGGGGGCTTATGTACATCCCAGAATTCCTAAAAAAGACGATTTTTTGTAAACCGAGTACTAGGAGGCCGGTAAGTCGGATAAGCACAAATCTTTCAAAAAATCGAAATCTGGTTCAGGTTCACATACCGACAATACAAGCATGTCGTCCTTGTAGTAAACTCTGACAGGAAAAAAAAGTCGACTCCGACCTTATGAGCAATACTAGGAAGTCATGTGAATAGTCAAAATGGACGATTATGACACGTCTCCATAACGACAGGATGTTACAAAAGCTAAGGGAAAAGACGTTATGTGATGATTATGGAAGACGACATACACTATTATGAGTCACCTTAATGAGGAATATGAAGAAGCATCCCTTTAAGGGTCATTAAAGGTTGAAGGAGTATAAAAGGAGACTTCCTCCATGAGGAAGAGGACATACAATAACCATCTAAGAAAAATATTTACAGACACTTAACCAATCATTTGTGGATCTCCCTGACTTGCATCGGGGAAGTCAATCTTTTAGTGTTTTTAGCAAGAACAACATGAAATTCACATCCCACTTCCAATTCATCTCATATACATATCCATCAACATACCACTTATCAGGTTCAAGAACTAATCTACCCCTATGGTATATTCTTAACCTAACCTTATAATTTTTAGAAGATTGTCAATTAAGAAAATGGAATAAATTAACATGCAATGTGATCAGTGCATTTTGATGCATATTCTTCTATAATTGTACTTGGGCATTTATCTAGTTTATTTTTCTTATTTTACTATTTTGTTATGTTTTTAGATTTAAGTTCATGGTTGCCTTTAATCTATTTTCGTCTGCTATTTTCAGTTTTAGCAATTATTTGATACCTGTCCACTGTTTGGATCATAACTTGAGCTACGGAATGTCGTTTTGCAATTCCTAACATGCGTTGGAAAGCTAAGAGAAATAGCTACAACTTTTATGTTGAAGAAAAAAGCTTATTCGGAGTGCAGACGTCTAAAATAATTCGTTGAAGTTTCGTACTTTAGGAAATATTTTCTTTTGGGCCATTTGTTGGGCCGGATTTAGGTTTTCTGGCCCAATTTGAATTATTAGTGAAACCCTTATTCTGTTTAAAAGGGAAGTCGTGATACTGTAGAAAATACACATTATTCATAATAACTTTTTGCTTTTGTGCGATCATGAAGAGGAACTAATCTCCTAGAGTCAATCTGCTGTAACCGAATTTCCAAGGCTTTGAGGTTTTTATTCTATCAATTTAATTTTGTTCTCTTTCAATTCTATTCTATAAAATTGCATTTGCTTAATCTGTATTTTGTGGAATGGTTTTGATTAAATTCGTATGATTGCATTCCTAACTATTAATCGTTGTTTTCGTCGCTTTGTCGTTAAATTGCGTTTGTAAATCGTGTTTGCTTAATTCACGATTGTATTTATCCATTTGCTTAATTCAGAATATAGGAATATAAATCTATCATATATCTATTGCGCTTGTCAATCGAATTTGAATCGAATAGAGATCGAAGTCGCTTAGGGAATTGGTAGGTAAAATCCAGTGATTAGCCGAAAACCAAAAACAGTAGATTGACTTATTTTATAATCGCTTATTTTAATCATTTTTTTGCTTTGTTTTCTAAATCGACCACTAAAACATAAACCCCCCTTAAATCGATTCCATTAGGTTAAGAATAATACAAGAATCCTTGCGATACGATACTCGAGTTATCGCTTCCGCTAAACTATAGTTTTCTAATTACTCATTTTGACCCGTGCGCGACAGCGGATCAAATTGGCGTCGTTGCCGGAGATTCTTGTAGATTTTAACCATTATTATAGTCTAACTATTATTATAGTAATAGGTGTCGTGTTTTAACATTTTTTTTGCCCTAACTTTTTTGTGTTCTGGTGTTTTTGCGTTTTAGGATAAAAAAAATATGTTTTTTTTTATAGAAAATCGTTTCAAAATATTCCGATTCTTTGTCGATTAACTAGGAAAAAATCAAGGATCAAAAGCTTCTATTTAGGGATTAAATAGTAGAAGTCATCCTAAAAAATCGAAATTCCTTATTTTTCTATTTTTTATGATTTTATTTCTGTTTCGGTAGTTTCAGAAAATTCTTAAAAAATTCTCAAAATTCTTAATTGACGTTATTAGATTAACTTTTGTGTTTTTGTATTTTTTTGTATTTCATTTTAATCATTTTTTTGTATTTCAATTGTTTTTACTTAATAGGGACATTGCCGGTATTTTCTTATTTGTTGTTGCATTGCTGAATTAGTTGTGTTTTCTCATTGTTTGTTAATTTTTTTTTCCTTTTCTATTGAGTTTAACATGGTTGACCAAAGAACTCTGAGAGAACTCGTTTCCCCTGATGTTGATTATAATGCTTTGTGTATTGAATATCATGTTGCTGCCAAATCCTTGATTGAGAACATGTCACTTAACTCCCAACAATTCACAACAATGGATAATTTTATGGTCCAAGCAAAAGGTATGGATGAGATTCAGATTTCTTCTTCCAACAAGGCTCTAGAAACCAGAATTGATGAACTTACCTCTTTAGTGAAACAATTGATGTTACCTATTCCACCACCACCACCATATAACCCCCCACAAGTAACCACCTCTTCACCTTATGAACCTTCACTTGAGGATCTTGTCAAGTAAATGGCTGTAAATAATCTTCAGTTTCAACAACGAACAGATTCTAGTATTCAGACTTTACAAACACAAATTGGACAACTTGCCACTTCAATGAATGTCATGCAGCAAGCTCGAGGATCGAACCAACTACCTGCCCAAACAGTAGTGAATCCAAAATGCCTCAATGTGAGTGCAATTTTCTTGAGATCCGAAAAAAGTTGCATAACCAGGCCTAGAAAAAAATGAAAAAATTGTTAGTGTAACACCTGAAAATAAACCTGAACCTTCTATTGTTGTTGAGGTTGAAAAAAAGTATGTATCACCAATCCCTTTCCCACAAGGAGTACTGAAAAATAAGAAGATTGATGAGGAAGAACATTCTGTTTTTCAGATAGAGTTGCTTTCTGAAGTTGTTGATGAAGCTTATTCTGATTTGTTTTCAGCTGGTTTTCCAACTTTATCTGGTTTTGATGATATTTACTCATGTGATGATTGTACTAACACTAACCTTTGTGTTGTTTGTGTTGAGATTGATGTTGCCTTGCAGGGTGACAGTTTAAATGAAGTTGTTTATGTAGCTGAAGCTCTTGACATTCTGGCTGCCCCAAACATACCATCCATTGAACAACCATATTTTGTAGAGCCTAAACCACTTCCCAAGGATTCATATTATTCATCAAAGCTTCAACTTAACCAGAAACATAAGAAGGGAATTGGATGGACCTTGGCTGACACTCGTGATATTAGCTCATCCATATGTATCCATAGGATCTCACTTAAAGATGAAACAAAAGTAGTGAGACAGCCCCATAATCCTTTAATTCTTGATGTTGTAAAAAAGGAGATCACTTTCACGTGTCCATTCAACACTTTTACTTATCGAAGATACTTCTTTGATCCTAGAATACAAGACAAATGCACTAATCAAAATTTCAAGATCAATGGACACTCCCCAAAGCTACTCCATGAGAACCCGACTTTGGAAGAAGAGACTGTAGAAGAGATCTCTTTGGGAAAGGCTGCTTATGCAATCACTTATTCGCCTTGACTCCTCGGGTGTGTTCTTTCCTTTCTCTCACTCTTATTTTATATTTATGCTCTTTCATTAAGGACAATGTATGTTTTAAGTGTGGGGGAGGGAACCATTTATTTGTTTGTTTTTTGTGTTTTGTTTTCAGTTTTTCTCAGTTTTTGGTTCAAATTTAAAATAAATAAATAAAATTGCATGTTTTTCTCTTGGTTTTTGAGTTACAATTATGAGTATTTTTCTTAGTTCTATTGACTAAAGTCTTGTGGTGTGATGTGAAAAATTTGCTGTGCATTTTTAGTATGATACGTATGACTAAACTCTAAATTGTATATCTTTAGCAGTAGATCATTAACCCTGGTGAGCTTTGAGCCTTATATGGATAAGATACAAAAATTCATCTTTTTCTTTCTTGTGTGATTCACTCATGTTTGTTAGTCTCTAGAACTTGAATTGACTCTTGTTGATGTTGTTGTTTACTTGTGCACACTGATATGATAAAGACAGTTTTGTTTTTTGTTTTATTTAGCCAGTTAGACAAAAAGCCAACCCTGAAATAATATCATCCCTTGTTTGAAACCCCTTTGAGCATATTATCCTTTTTTTGTTTAAAACTCATTACAAGCCGAGAAGTGAAAAAAATGTTATCACCCTATTCAAAGGGTTAAAAGAGTCTTGTTTGGAGTTGTGTGAGGTTGAATAACTATATTTGTAATGTTTCAGAAGTTGGCAAAAAAAGAAAACATAATAGAAAAAGAAAATAGAAAAGAAAAAAAAGGAATGAAAAAAATAGAAGGATAAGAGGAAGAAAAAATAGAAGGATAAGAGGAAGAAAAAAAAAAGAATTATGTTTGTAATATTTCAATACATGTCAATACATACTCCTTCAAAAAAAAAGAGGAAGGAGAAAAGAAAACAATTGCTATAGAGTTGTTCAAGTGAATGAAATATTTTGTAAATTCAACTCCCGCAGTTTCTTTCAAGTCTCTTTTATCTCTTTGAATTTTAGCCTAGTACCCCTTAGGATTTATTTCACCCTTACCTTGGCCACGTTACAACCAAATAAAAGTCATTTTGTTCTTTGTGTACATGTAATTTAATTGTGGATGTCAGAGTCCTTTCAAGCTTATGATAGTACTAATTTTCATGTTGTGCTTTGAGTGTAAACAATTAATCTAAACACTTGAGAGTTGAGTGAATTATATTTTGTGAGGATCTTATTGTTGTTGATGTACTTTTTGGTAATCTGTTTTTCTATCTACTTTGAATGTCACAAAAAGTTGCTTACTAACACCATATTCTTGAAGCTTAGACTTAGAATTATGCTTATACCTTGTATCTTGAAAACTTTTGGAAGTGCATGCTCTGTTTTCTTTCCTTTTGTTTTGAAATTGTAATTTTGCTCGGAGTGCAAAAGTTCAAGTGTGGGGGAATTTGATCAGTATATTTTGATGCACGGATCATAACTTGAGCTACGGAATGTCGTTTTTCAAGTTATGACATGCGTTGGAAAACTAAGAGAAAGAGCTACAACGTTTATGTTGAAGATAAAAGCTTATTCAAAGTGCAGATGTCTCAAATAATTCGTTGAAGTTTTGTACTTTAGGAAATATTTTCTTTTGGGCCATTTGTTGGATCAAATTTAGGTTTTCCGGCCCAATTTGACTTATTAGTGAAACCCTTATTCTGTTTAAAAGGGCAGCCGCGATACTATAGCAAATACACATTATTTACAATGACTTTTTGATTTTGTGCAATCATGAAGAGGAACTAATCTCCTAGAGTCAATTTGCTGTAACCGAATTTCCAAGGCTTTGAGGTTTTTATTTTATCAATTTAATTTTGTTCTCTTTCAATTCTATTCTATAAAATTGCATTTGCTTAATCTGTATTTTGTGGAATGGTTTTGATTAAATTTGTATGATTGCATTCCTAACTATTAATCGCCATTTTCGTTGCTTTGTCGTTAAATTACGTTTGTAAATCGTGTTTGCTTAATTCACGATTGTATTTATCCATTTTCTTAATTCGGAATATAGGAATATAAATATATCATATATCTATTATGCTTGTCAATTGATTTTGAATCGAATAGAGATCGAAGCCGCTTAGGAAATTGGTAGGTAAAAACCAGTGATTAGTCGGAAACCGAAAACAGTGGATTGACTTATTTTATAATCGCTTATTTTAATCATTTTTTTGCTTTATTTTCTAAATCGACTACTAAAACATAAACCCCCCTTAAATCGATTCCATTAGGTTAAGAATAATACAAGAATCCTTGTGATACGATACTCGAGTTGTCCCTTCCGCTAAACTATATTTTTCTAATTACTCGTTTTGACCCATGCGCGGCAGTGAATCACAATGTGGGACCAAATAATAACACTAAATAAAGATGGTGGACCACATAATAAAACAAGAAAACATATGGGACCATAAATTTACATAGAAAAATCATGGTGAACCACATGTTAACATCTTGGACCATATAATAACATAGAAATTCATGGTAACACACAATGGGGACAAAAACACATACCTCAAATAGAACATCACTGCTTCACTGCTATCGAAATTCCCCTTGGTCATTTTTACAAACTTCGATTCACTACTATAGAAAACACATATAATGACGAATGTGAAATACATAATGACGGTTGTGCGTCCGTTGTTAGGTAGCGTGTAATTGTATGTATGTTGGTTTCCACAATCGGCGTATGACCATGGCTATAAGCTAGGTAGTGTGCTACCTATCATAACACTTATAGTAAACAACCGTTGTGGTATGTGCAAGGGTTTATTATAAAATATAGGATTGCTTGTTTTTACCTGCCCCTCATTGACCATATATCACCATTCAAATAGATTTTTGAGATAATAATAATTAAAAAAAATTATTCTTGAAAAACAACTGAAACAGTCCAATGTTTTTCGAATTGCATTCATCTTATAATTCATGATTTCCTCATTAACCCATATAATTTGATTCAATCCCAAAATTTTCAAAGTAATTATGATGAATGGATATCTTCTAAAGCTTTTACACAATATTTGATTCCCTCTTTTTTTTTTCTAGTTTGTTTTGCAAACATTAAATTTTGTGTGAAAGACTCAGACTGCGATCTATTTATCATCATTATTTTGAAGAATTTGTGGCATTGAATCAAATTCTACGGGCTAAAGAGGAAATCACGATTACAAGATCCATGCAAATCGATAAATATTGGATCGTCTAAGTTGTTTTTCAATAATAATTTAATTTTTCTTATTATTGTCTCAAAAATATATTTCAATAGATGCAAGTTCAATGACGGCTTAGCGAAACGAACAATCACATATGATATAACAAACTCACTAACAATATTTATCAACAAAAACATCAATTAATTATAATAGATTAGGATAACTTGATAACTAAACATTCCTGAAAGCTATGAAGAGGTGTTTACCAGTGATTTCTGATAAACAACCGCTAGTCTTCCAATATTATATATTTTTGGTAACTTACAGGATCGACTAGATTGATCCTAGGACATGTGTCTTAAGAACTATTATTACGGTGATTTGACTCATGGTTAAGTTTGTTTCTGGTTTATGAACAGCAAAAAGTGTTTTGACAATAATTCTAAATGAAAGTTATGACTTTATGAACAAAAGTAAATGGCGATAACTTTGTAGGAAAAGGTTTTTAGAGATAACAAAAATACTTGGAAAAGGTGAAGATAAGTGACTGGAAGTAAATGTTTTAAGTTTTGAGAAATTGTTGGAAATGGAAACTTGGCGAAATGTAAATGCAAAGGTAAAAATGATGATAAAATACTGAAAATAGGGGCAATTCGACAGAAGAAAAGACAGTGAATAATTTTAATTTAAATGACTTGCATGAAATAGATAACATGAACGAAATTATGGTGTTCTTCATACATACATTTTCAGCATAAAACTCTTTTCTCTCACTCTGGTACTTTGAGTATTTTTGTGAATTTCCGTATATCTGTTTGAACACACCGAAATCTAAAACTAAGACCCCTATTTATAACAATTCGACCCTAACGGCCTCTACACAGATGACTGCCACGTTCGACATTTTCAAATGTTGCATGTCTCAGATGTTTCCACGTGTTGGCCTGACGAAACTGCTTCGTTTAAATTTTAAATCTTTCCCGCTTGAAGCTTCAACTCTGTAACAACACCTACGTTGAAGAGAGCTTTGTGGAGATCCAAAAATCTTCTAAGTCTCAGGCTTCGACAATAAAGATTTGTTCATCCAAGAAAAGAATTCAACAAATAGCTTCGACACAACCATTTTTATTTATACTCCAAAATGTAACACTTCCAAAGAACTTCAACTATTTGTCGAAATCTCCAGTTAACAAATTTCCCCCAATAAATGTCTATTTCGAATCAATTTAGAAATGGGCATTTTGTGTAATCACCAGATTTCGACCAGAGACCTTTCATAGACCTAAAAGTCTATATTTGTCAGTTAATCATGATTAACTTTTTCAAAACGTCTCATCAAACGTGTGCTCCGTTATTTGTCATCATGAATGTCAACTTCCAAGAATAATAAACAGTAATCCCTATACCCTTTTCTCAGAAAAACCACCACGTGGCCCACTTCCCTGGCAAAGTGTAACCAGTCAGCTTCGTAGGTTGATACTATAAAAGCTCACTTTTCATTTCTTTCTTTCTTTTTACAAAAATCTTCATTTTCAACCTAAGTTTATCTTCTAAAACTTCTCTGAAAACGTTTCTTCTTCCCTAAAACCCTAATTCTTCAAAATCTCCAAAAACCCATAACAATGTCTTTTGATAAACAACAAAAGCAATCAAAGAACATCAAAGGTGCTGGATCCTCAAAAAGTTCTGCTTCTCAGAACAATCCAACTAGCACAACCATAACTATTGGGGATCGGGAGTACATCACTGTTCCAAAACTTATGAAAGAACAGAAAGCAATTTTTGCTTCTCAGGTAATGGTTCCTTCCTTACTTTCTGGAAATGTTTTAGGGTTTTTAGGCCCATTAGTCTCTGAAGAACATTTAGAGAAATGTGCGAAGTTTTTTCCTTGTTGTCATAATACCAAACCCATAGCCAACAAAACTGTTTCCTCCAGAAATAATGAGGATCCAGTCCAAAGAGAGGCTTTTCAACTGGATTTTATCACTGATAGTTTCAGACCCTTTCAGTCTTGTCTAACTCTAGACAAATCCTATCTAGCTTGGTTAATGAAAGTTGAGAAAAAGAAAGCTTCATTTTGGAAAGAATTGGGTATTTTTGACTTGATTCAGATGTCGAAACTGGGGTTTAGTTACTGCCAGCCTTTATTATTATCCATCCTATATTTTTGGGATAGCACATAAAACACCTTTCATCTCCCTTGTGGAATGATGACTCCTACGCTTTTCGACGTAGCTGCCATTTCTGGGCTTCCTCCGGCAGGTGAAACCTTCGACCCCTGCCAAGACTGTGAAAACTTTATTGACTTCAATGTCAAGAATGCTTCGTTCAATACTTATATTAATCTGTATCATGCTGATGGGGAAGAAGTTTCTGACATAGAACATATAGCATTCTTAGGTCTATGGTTGTCCAAGTTCTTCTTTTGCTGTAAATCTCTGCAAGTTGCAAAGAGATTTTTAACACTTGCTAACCAATTGCATGATGGTCGAAGTGTGTTTAAGTGAACTCTTATTGGCTAGTTTGTATGAAAGTTTAGGATCGGCTAGTGCTAAGTTAAAGGAGTATGAAACTGGTACCAACTTATTACTATCTGGGCCTTATTGGCTTCTTCAATTGTGGCTCAATGCTACTTTCGAATCCTTTTTTCCAACACAAGGAAACATTGATGAAAGTGCCCCAAAGATAATAAATCGAAGCATTGAGGGCACCAGACTCCTTCAACTGACTCCAGCGGATGATATTGACAACTTACAAACTTCCCTCACCAAATACACCTTGATGTTCTCGAAGCGTCGCCATTTCTTTCCTTCGATGGCTCCTTTTTCCAGTCGAACCCATGGTCCTTCCTGGTTTACTACTTCGCTCGAAAATGGTGTGAAGAACGCCAACACAGAGATCGAAGATATATGGCGTGCCTTTCTCTTCCCAAGGCTGCTTGTTTCTAGGATCCTGCCAGTAAAGAGCCATGTGTGTCTGTTGGCTTATCAACCTAATTTTGTCTCTCGATAATTTGGGTTGTGCCAACTTATTCCTGTTTCTTTATTCAAACGAAAGCGCGAGATCTGCTCTACAGGGACTGAATGAAGCGCTCGAGACATTGTAATCCACGAAGAATTCCATGCAAACTTTGCTGAATTCCAATTAATAGCCTACCAACCGTCGTTCTACTCCACCAATGGTTTTGCCACTTGGTGGACAGATTTCTATTCCAAGAATATGTTTTCTACTACTGAAATCAAAGAACGTCTAACGAAGGTCTTTTCATCTTTGCAGGAAAATGTCCACAAGGGTAAGCTTACTCACTCTAGAGAAATCCAAGCATTCCAAAAGTACTTTGAAACTGTCTATGACCCAACGAACCTCATTGGAACCGTTTGTGACACAGCTTCAATTTTAAAAGAGAAATTTGAAAAGCAAATTGCCAAAAGAAAATCTCTCAAAGCTGTAAAACCTGAATTTAAATATGATTTGGCCTTTGAGTGCGAACCACCCAAATTTCCAAATTTACCCAATGCAAATTTTGCTTTGTCATATGCTTTGGCTGCTTCGACTTTCCCATTGGCTTGAGCATAATAGGGTGTGGATGTTAATAATTTGAAACCCATTTCCTTTGCAAACTCTTGCATCTTTCGACCAGTAAAAACTGATCCTTGATCTGTTGTTATACTTTCTGGGATTCCAAATCTATATAATAGTTGCCTTTGAATGAATTCGATAATAGTTTCTTGATCCATATTTACTAAAGGTATTGCTTCAACCCATTTAGTGAAATAGTCAATTCCTACGAGTATGTACCTTTGACCTTTGAATGAATTGGGTCTAATTTCCCCAATTAGATCTAATGCCCACCCTCTGAAAGGCCAAGGTTTAATAATTGTATGAAGCTCACTTGCAGGAGCATGTTGAATTCCTGCATGTATTTGACATTCTTGGCAACCCTTAGCAAACTCTATAGAATCTTCTAACATGGTGGGCCAATACATTCCATATCTGAAAAGCAACCATTTCATCTTATGGCCTGCCTGGTGTGCTCCATAGGCTCCACTATGTACACTAGATAATGCCAAGTAAGCATCATTTTCTCCTAAACATTTCAACAGGATCCCTTCAGGGGTTTTCTTGAATAATTCATTCCCCATCAAAACATAAGATAAAGCCCTGTACTTGGTTCTTCTTTCTGTATCTGTCGAAGGGTCCTTAAGATAATTAATAATTGGATTCCTCCAATTTGTATCTATTAAGGTATCAATGGCCAGTACTTCAAACTCCTCTTTGCTAGCATATCCTAACTGAGTGCTTTCCAAATCTGTCGGAGACAATTTGGCAGCCATTGCCTTTCCTCTTACTTCGACAAGTTCTTCTAGCTTCCCTTTTGAAATTCTATACCCTTAAGTTATTTGTGCTAAGTCACTAGCTTCTTGGTTTTTTATTCTAGGGACATGTTTTGTGTCGATATATTCGATTTTTTTTAGTAACCTATTTGCAATGACGAAGTACATAATCAAATTTTCTTTTATACATTTGTACTCCTTTGTCAGTTGCTTGATTACTAATTCTGAGTCTCCTTTAATTTTGACCCTAGTTTCCCCCAATTCCAACAAAGCCTCAAGTCCTGCAATAAGGGCTTCATATTCTACTTCGTTGTTAGAACAAAGAGGACCTTCAATTCTATATTTGAGTTTTGTTGGAGTTCCGTCAGGAGAAATTAACATGATCCCAACCCCACTTCCATCCTTATGAGTGGAACAATCGAAGAATAATCTCCAAGGTTTCAACTCAACTTGAAGTTGAGGATTTTCGACCACTGCATGGTCTACAATAAAGTCTGATACTATTTGTCCCTTCATTGCCTTTAAGGGCATAAAGGTTAAAGAGTATTCAGTGAGTGCTAAAGCCCATTTGCCAACTCGACTGTGCATTATTGGCTTAGATAACATATACTTGATGACATTAAAATGTGAAGAGACGTATAAATCAATAGGTTTTATATAATATTTGAGTTTAGTACAAGAGAAATGCAAACAAAGACACAACTTTTCTATTAAAGTGTATCTAGTTTCTGCATCATTTAAAACCCTACTAAGATAATAAATGGCTCTTTCGACGCCATCTTCATTCTCTTGTGCCAACATGCTACCTATGGTAGTGCCGGAAGCTGATATATACAGTCTCATAGGCTTCTTTCCACATGGTGGTGCCAAGATAGGAGGATTTGTCAGATAATGTTTGATCTTGTCGAATGCCTTTTGATGTTCGTCATTCCATTCGAACTTCCCTTGTTTCAGGCGTAGGAGGGGAGAGAAGGCTTGAGTTCGACCACTTAAGTTTGAGATGAATCTTCTTATGAAGTTTATCTTTCCTAATAATGATTGCAATTCTTTCTTGGTTGATGGTGCTTTGGTCTCCATAATATCCTTCGTCTTATTCTGATTGATTTCTATCCCCTTTTTATGGACCACAAAGCCCATAAAATCTCCAGCCTGCACAAAGAATGCACACTTAAGAGGATTCATTTTTAAGCCATGTTTTCTCATTCTTTTGAATGATTGGCTGAGATGGGTTAGATTATCTTCATTTGACGTAGATTTTATCACAATATCATATATGTACACTTGCATAAATGTCTCTATATAATCATGGAATATATAATTCATTGCTCGCTGGTATGTTGCCCCAGCGTTTTTTAGGCCAAAGGGCATAACTATCCACTCATAAGTGCCTATTTCCCCTGGACATCGAAAGGCTGTTTTAGAAACATCCTCTTCTGCAATGAAAATTTGGTTATAGCCAGAATACCCATCAAGCATGCTGAGATATTCATAGCCTGCAGCTGAGTCAACCAACATCTCTACCACAGGCATTGGATACTCATCTTTAGGAGTTACTGCATTTAGATCACGAAAATCTATACACACTCATAAAGAGCCATTTTTCTTGATAACAGGAACTATATTTGCAATCCAATCGACATACCTTGTGGTCCTAATGAAATTGCAACGAAGAAGTCTTTCGACCTCTTTTTTGATCTTTGAGAGGATCTCTGGGGCGAATCTCCTTGGAGTCTGGTTGATGGGCTTCATGCCATCCTTAATAGGCAACTTTAATTCGACCAAGTCCCTCTTCAAACCAGGCATCTCGTCATAGTCCCAAGCAAAGCAATCCTTGTTTTCTCTTAGCAATTCAATTACTCTTACTTTCAACTTGGGGTCCAGATTAGTGTTGATGTAGGTGATCCTTTTTGTACTCCTATTTCCGAGATCAATTTCTTCAAGAGGATCTTGCGCTAACATCTTCGCACTTGACGTTACTAGATCTTTTTCGAATCCCAGAGGCTCTTCGTCATAGATGGCATCTAATCTCTGTTCTGTTAGTTCCACAGGTACCTGTTCGTCAGGGGGTTTTGGTTTAAAGTACTCCCCAGATCCTGTATTATAGATTTCACCATATGTGGCTTTGTCATCCATGTTTGTTATCTCGGCTTCGAGAGCCGCTTGTCTTTTGTTCTCAGCCATGTAGGCCGAAATCTTTTCAAAAAAAGAAGACTCAGTCATAGTACAAGTCTTCATCCCATCCTGTTGGCCGTATTTCAGATGATTCCCCTTCTTCTGGGTCTCCCATAATTTCCATATCCCACTGAAAGCCATTGGGATGAAGAGTCAAGAAGTACAAGGCATTTTTATTTGGGGCGTAGCCTTCTTCAGCTGGGTGGCATGGTCCTATGTGAGCCAAGTTCCTGTCGAAGTTCTTCTTGTCTACATGGTTTACTTCTGCCATGAAGTAACTTTGGTCAGCTTCAATATTTTCTACCACACCATCTTCTCTCCAGATGGATATCCTCTGATGCATCGTCGAAGGAACTGCCCCTATTCCATGTATCCCTTCTCTTCCTAGTAGTAAGTTGTAATTTGCCTTTACGAGTATTACCATGAACATTGTTGGTCTTGTGATTGATCCAACAGTCATATCCACTTGTATGACACCCAGAGTCTGTCCTATCTTACCCTCATAATTTGACAATACCTTGTTGTGAGGTTTGACATCAGTGTCGAACATACCTATCTTCTTTAACATGAATTGGGGCATCAAATTGACTGTTGCTCCTCCGTCCACCAGAACTTTATTCACCCCCACATGTCCAACTTTGGCCCTAATATATAGGGGCTTGAGGTGACTCTGCATCCCTTGGTGAGGCCTTTCAAAAAGAGCGTTCTGCTCTTCGACAGCGCCGCTGTTGAGAACATAGTAACACACTGGTTTATGCTTCGCCATTTCCACAGCATCCGCTTCTTCATTATCTTCAACCTCCGTCTCTTGGTTATATTCGTATGGCAAGACTGAGACTACATTGCAATTCATATTAACAGAAGACACTCCGTCGGAATCGAAGTCGTCAGTGAGCATTTCCTCCTCTGTTACTTGTTCCTTCTGAACTTCCTGACTTTTGTTTTCATCTGGAAGCAACTTCCTTCCTACATGTGGTTTGGTCAAATTCGTGACATTTGGGGGAACCTTGACGCTGCTGGATTCTCCAGTCTCTTTTGGATTCATCTCTCTTTCAGCCTTCCTCAACCTCTGATGTCTTCTCCACTGGGATCTTGACATAGGATTCTTTCCTTTGTAGTTCTCTAGCCTGATAGCCTCTCTTTTAGATGCCTGGAACTGTTTTCTATAAGCCCAAGAGGTTCTTCCTCCATCCTCAAAACTTCTCCATTTTCCTTTCTTTGACCCCGCCTGAGTCCATTTGTCCTCAGGGACTTCTGCTGGCAGTTTAAACATAACTCTTTTCGCCCTTGGGTGAGAGTTGTCTGGCCTCCTAGGTGCTCCCCTTTTGTCGAAGATATACATATTTGGGTTACCTCCATGTCCGTCCCAACCTTGGTTAGATGGGATTCTTTCGAACGATTTAGCTAATTCTCCATTGTACACTGCCCCACACCTGGGACACATCAAGCATTCTGTTTCGTACTTGTAGCAACGCACAATAAAACCAAGAAGGCTTTCTCTTGGTGTGGGATACACCTTCTGTAATTGGCTTTCCTTCCTCCAGTTTCTCTCAGTCTTTGTTCGTTGCCATCTTTCACAATCCTCAGCCACCCTTCGACATATCCTGATGCTGCACCTTGGGCACAATAACATGTCAGAATTTCTTTTGTGACATCTCCAAAGGTATTCACGTAGGCTTTCGTTGGCTTTGGGATAGCCAAACTGCATCCCCTCTTGCTCCATCTTCAGACATTTCTCCACTTCCTCCATTTCTGGGGGGGGGGGGGGGGGGGGTTATTTTAGATCCACCATGTTGACACCTAGACTGGCGCCATCTATGATTGAAATTTCCTCGAATTTCTTCCTTAGGCCCTCAGTAGCCTCAGTTGCTTTCCCCTTGAGATCTTCAGTGGCCCTTGGTTCGATGTTAGCACCCTGTTTACCTTTGATAAAGATTCCAAAGGGAACATCGTGATTTAGGCCATCAGTAGCCTTCTTTCCACCTAGCCCATGGCCTTCAGTTCCTGTTGCCTTTACAACCTTCACTTCCCCTACGTCAATCATGTTGATTTCGACAGGTTCAACATAATTTGTATCAACAATGTTGAGGGGGTCAGCGTCAACCTTCATCTGGTTTTTTCCCTTGTCAGCGAACTTGAGACGACCATCCCTAATTGCATTCTGAATAAGATCCCTGAATAGAAGCATTGTGAGGTTTTATGGCCTAAAAAATTGTGATATTTACAGAAGCCTATTTTCTTTCGTTGTTCTAACGGAGGAATTTTGGTATTAGGAGGCACTATCATTTGGCCATCTTTTACTAATAAATCGAAGATCTCGTCACATTTGGCAACATCAAATGTGTAAGTCTTTTTAGGAAATCTATCATTCTTTTCAGTTTCGATAGGGTTCCTGCCATTCGAAGGTGTATGTAATTTGCAGGCATAAGGGGGTGCTTCTTTTAATTCATCCAAATCTACTTCAAATTCCTCAAGACCATAAGGGTCATTAGAGATTTCAGACTCTCCGTCTTCGAATTCGACATAAGCAACCCTCTCTTTCTTATGATTCTTATTCGCTCTGGCCTTTTCAGATTTTAAGCGTTCGACCTGTCAAACCCTGTCTGCTAATTGGGCCATATCTCTTAGATGCTGGGTATCTAACTTTTTCCTGATGGAATAGTCTAAACCTCCAGCGGCCATTTCGACCAACTCGTGTTCAGGCACTATTGTAAAGCATCTAGATTTCAACAAACGGAACCTATTCAGATAATCATCTATAGGTTCGGTGAATTTTCTTTTGATACTGGCTAATTCCTTAAGACTTATCTTAGTTTGGCCCATGTAGAGTTGTTCATGAAACAATCTTTCCAAATGAGACCAAGCATCTATGGAATTTGGTGGCAAAGTTGTAAACCACGTGAAAGCGTTCTTTGTTAAAGAACTGGGGGAATATTTCATCCTTAGGTTCTCACTGTTCGCCAAATCCCCTGCCTCTGTCATGTATCTGGCTATGTGTTCTATAGTGGATTCACTAGTGTCCCCTGAGAATTTGGTGAACTTAGGGATTTTACAACCCCTTGGTAATTCTGTTTGGAGGATATATTCTGATAAAGGAGAGAAATAATTTGGCCGTCGAAGTCCTGTATCCAGACCATTCTGGGCCATGATTCTCTCTATCATACTAGTTAAATCATTTTGCATCATGTTTTCCCGCCTGACCTTATGAATTACTTCGTCTGCATCCTGGTCTCTATTAACCATTATCACTCTCCTAGGTTGTTCTTCAGGGACTTCCCGTCGAATTGGTTGTTGTTCCAATCTTGCCCCCATGACCCTTTCGTCAGGCGCTTGCCTTGGTGGTCGAACCTGATCTATAGTCGGTTCTTCTCCCTGGATTATAACCATGTTTGGCCTGTGTCGAACAAAAGACTGTGGGGCGCCTAGGAAATCTGCTATGCGTCCCATCTGCGCTGACAGTTGTTGGTATGTTTGGGCATTGTCAGTGTTAGTCCTATTCACATTCTGTATCAGGGGAGAAAAAATGGTATTCATTTCTCTGCCAGAACTCCTACCATATCATGGTTACTGGCATCCATTTGTTGTCTAAAGGCTGCCTGGTTATTCGTTGTAAGGGTAGGTAATAGGGTGGGGACTCCTTGTGGTTGGGTATTTCGACCTACATGGTTCATGCCAGAGCCGGAATTTTGAATTGGCGAAATAACCGTATTATGTGGTTGAGTATATATGGAAGGATTGTTTTGAAGTCCCGCCATGGCACTAGATGGCATTCCATATGGGTATTCTCTCAAAGGCCTACAGTTCTCGAATCCTGGTGGCCTAGGGGTTGAAATTGCAGGAGTGTCTGCTACGCCTGACATAATAGGCATTGTTGTCGAATTATGCAAGGCCATGGATCCAGATGTTGGTATGGCCTGTGCACTAGGGATCTCAGTGGATACATCAACCGAATTTGCTCCAATTGTGCCTGTTCCTTGGGGAGGGAATTGTTCCCCTTGACTGGTTGTATTAACCATCTTTTTTGCGTTTTTTCTGTTGGTTATAGGTTGCGAATTGTTGGCTATCCTACCACTTCTAAGGATCATACAACACTAATTTTTAAACCAAAAGAATAACAACAATTTTGCGAATTGTAAAAGTAAAACAAACTATTGTAATCAACAATTCTTTTGACAATGTCCCACCGGGTGTGCCAATTTGTTTACCAGTGATTTCTGATAAACAACCGCTAGTCTTCCAATATTATATATTTTTGGTAACTTACAGGATCGACTAGATTGATCCTAGGACATGTGTCTTAAGAACTATTATTACGGTGATTTGACTCATGGTTAAGTTTGTTTCTGGTTTATGAACAACGGAAAGTGTTTTGACAATAATTCTAAACGAAAGTTATGACTTTATGAACAAAAGTAAATGACGATAACTTTGTAGGAAAAGGTTTTTAGAGATAACGAAAATACTTGGAAAAGGTGAAGATAAGTGACTGGAAGTAAATGTTTTAAGTTTTGAGAAATTGTTGGAAATGGAAACTTGGCGAAATGTAAATGCAAAGGTAAAAATGATGATAAAATACTGAAAATAGGGGCAATTCGACAGAAGAAAATACAGTGAATAATTTTAATTTAAATGGCTTGCATGAAATAGATAACATGAACGAAATTATGGTGTTCTTCATACATACATTTTCAGCATAAAACTCTTTTCTCTCGCTCTGGTACTTTGAGTATTTTTGTGAATTTTTGTATATCTGTTTGAACACACCGAAATCTAAAACTAAGACCCCTATTTATAACAATTCGACCCTAACGGCCTCTACACAGATGACTGCCACGTTCGACATTTTCAAACGTTGCATGTCTCAGATGTTTCCACGTGTTGGCCTGACGAAACTGCTTCGTTTAAATTTTAAATCTTTCCCGCTTGAAGCTTTGACTCTGTAACAACACCTACGTTGAAGAGAGCTTTGTGGAGATCCAAAAATCTTCTAAGTCTCAGGCTTCGACAATAATGATTTGTTCACCCAAGAAAAGAATTCAACAAATAGCTTCGACACAACCATTTTTATTTATTCTCCAAAATGTAACACTTCCAAAGAACTTCAACTATTTGTCGAAATCTCCAGTTAAGAAGAGGATAAAGTAGAAGGGAGAATAGGAAACATGTGTTCACTATGAGAATATTATATGACAGACTCATATAATATTTCCACGGCGAACATAAGTTCGCAACTGTCTTAGATCCATGTTCACACAACAAGTTGCATCAGTGATAAGTAAATAACCATAACCACTTGCTAGCTGCATATGAAAAGTCGCTTACATCTGGGTAAACAATTTCACTACAGTCGTATTCAAAAACTGTAATGAAATGTAATGCCTTTTCAAACATTATCAACCATGGTGACAATATATATATATATATATATATATATATATATATATATATATATATATATATATATATATATATATATATATATATATGATCAAATGATATCAAGGTGTCAGACTTAGTAACATGACACCTTCGATACCTCTTTATCTCATGTCCGTATAACGAAATTCACGGTTGAATTGAGAATTATCATTAAATAGACCACACCTATAAAATTTCACATAAATAAAAACTTAATTGATATGTTAAAGAGAATTATTATAAGTAACGGTTATCATGAAGTTTGTAAGATATTAGTTTTTATGCATCTCGTTGACATGTCAAATAATTTCTGATTGATGTTAAATTATATAGACATGATCTATATGATAATAGTTTTCAATCTAATGATGAATTTTGTTATACGGGTATGGGGTGAAGAGTTATCGGATGTGTAATGTTACTAAGTTTGACACCTTGATGTCATTTGATCTAGAGCCATATATATATATATATATATATATATATATATATATATATATATATATATATATATATATATATATATATATATATATATATATATATATATATATATATATATATATATATATAAAAGGACAACCTTCATTATAACGAAAACGTAGAAAATTGTTAGAGTTGAGATTCGAATCTTGTCACTCCATGAATGTATAATCACGGTTAATTGTTTTGACCGTAATGCAATATCTTTTCGTAAATATGAAAAAAAAACATGTCCAAATATATTGAAAGTGACATATACTTCATTAAGAAAAATTACAAAGTGATCTTATTTGTCTTTTACATCATTGTTATTCCTACACATTTTTTACACTAAATACTTACACCGTATACACTGTTCACCGTATTTGTACGGTGAACAATGTATTTTTAAAATAAAGTAATATATTTATGAACAATACGTGAATATTACGTGAACAGTACACGTAAATAGTATATATGAACAGTGACTTAAAATAGTAAAAAAATTGGTTAATTAAAATGTAAAAGATTGGTCAATGAAGTGACGAAGTTGATTTATAAAAGTTTAGATATTAAAATTTTTTTTTAAATATAAACCAAAATTGACTAATGAAAAGTAAAAAGTTGTCTAATGAATCTATGAAATTGGTTAATAAACGTCTAAATATTAAAAATAATTTTGAATAATCACCAAAATTGATTAATACAAGTTATGATGTTGGTTAAAATAGTTATAAAATTGATTAATAAATATTTAGAAAATAAAAATAAAAATAAAAAAATATATATATTTTTTTTAAAAATAATATGTTCTTATAATATTTTGAAAATATGGTGTAGGTGTATAATGTAATATAAGAATTGTATTTGAAAAACAAACTTATAGATCTTAGGGGAACAACAATGACTTTGAAAATATAGTTTTTAAATTGAAGATGATAAATATTTATTTACTAGTTTAACGGAGGGTCAGTATTTTATTTTTTTTTTACTAAATTTTTTTATAGTATTAATTTGTATTCAGACCTTTAGTAAATGAATCAAATATTTTTTAGAATAATATGTAGAAATGAATGCTTGTACATTATTTATACATTAGCATATATTATTCAGATTTTACAAAATGGTTTCTCTTGGGACAAAATTGATCATAGGACATTATGCCGTTATTTTATGCATATACTATTGAACGAAACTATATTTATTTATTCAGCCTATTTGTAATATTGATGTATGTTGTTTATTATTTGTAGAGTATCTTGCTGTGGATATTAATTAAGGATTGTGGTAGATCACCTAAATTATCGTTTGAGCATGTTGAAAGGATTTATAGGTGCCTTGAAAGTACCAACAACAATCAACATATTTTAGTTGTTTAAATATTGACGGTATAGTCATGAGATAATTGAGAAGTCAAGTCTAACCACAAAATGCATTAGTCAAAATAAAACATTGGAAGTTCAACTAACTAAATACTCCCCTCCATCAAATCTCTCTAACTCTATATAACACCATCAATCATCCCTTTGTTCCTCATCAAATACCAAAGCAATTTCTCTCAATACAGAAAGTTATCAATGGCATCAACCAAATCAATCATCACTGCTTTATTTCTTGTTGTAACAATGTCAAGCATGAGAGCGCTTTTTTTGGCCTTTAAAAGCGCTTAAAAGCGCTGCCGTAGGTGGCGCTGCTATAGGTTTTAGCAGCGCTTTTTGTTTACTAAAAAGCGCTGCTAAAGGTTGTCAATAGAGAGCGCTTTTTAGTAAAAAGCGCTGCTAAAGGTGGTATATAGACAACCTTTAAGAGCGCTTTTTACTAAAAAGCACTCTCTATTGACAACCTTTAGCAGCGCTTTTGAGTAAAAAGCGCTCTTAAAGGTTGTCTACATACCACCTATAGCAGCGCTTTTTACTAAAAAGCGCTCTCTATTGACAACCTATAGCAGCGCTTTTTAGTAAAAAGCGCTCTCTATTGACAATCTATAGCAGCGCTTTTTACTAAAAAGCGCTCTCTATTGACAACCTTTAGCAGCGCTTTTTAGTAAAAAGCGCTCTATTGACAACTTTTAGCAGCGCTTTTTACTAAAAAGCGCTGTCTTTTCCTCTAGTAAAATAACAAAACGCTGCCTTCAGTTTAAGCCTACCATTTCAACCTGTAATATTTTTTGGGAATAATCCCATAAACCTGTAAATCAAGCCTCTCTAATTCAAGCATTTGGAGTCATAATTCAAGCATTTGTAATTTTTTAAACCAACACAAGCAAACCAACACAAGAATGAACACATTTGGAGTCATAATTCAAGCAAACCAACACAAGGATAGATAGGCACTGAACACATTTGGAGTCATAATTCAAGCATTTGTAATTTTTTAAAGCAAACCAACACAAGAATGAACACATTAATCTATCCATGAAATTAAAGATATCACTAAAATTATAAAGAACTATACACAAGTCAAAACTAATATGTTATACGGCTTATTTGGAGTCATAACTAATCTGTTAAAAATATAAAGAACTATACACTTGCCAACCAGAAACCATTCTTCATCAAAGTATTCATGTTATTTTGAAACCATTATATACTAATTAATCTTTTCTCAATAAAATATTGACACAATTCCTCCTTGATTTGTTCCAACTGCAGTCTCGTGTAATGAGCACACTTGTATTCATCAAAGTACTACATAACAAAACATAATATGCATGATTTAGTTAAAAGTAATAAATAATATGAAATATTCGATAAATATTAAAACAAATCCTAAGTTATAAATCCATACCGTGATTGGAATCTCTATTTGATTCATATTAATGATTTCCCTCATAAACCTCATTACAAAGTATCCGCAATCGATACCGTTGCGCTGTAGAGGACACTACATAGAAAAATAAATAAGAATGTATAGTTATCTTTTCTTATCAAGTAGCATCACTATTATAAGCAAAATTGTGAAAATTAAAGTACCTGCACTTTTATCCACGTAATGTTGCTGGATTTAGTACGTGGTACTCGAGCTTGTCTTTGAGATCGGAACACTTTTATTGATCTAACAAAATAAAAACATATATTTAGAACAATCTCACATAAATATACACGAATATTTAGAACAGTCTCACTTACGTATCAACTAATTGCTTCATATCCGGATAATTTGTCCATTCACCATCTATCGAATTCAGAAAATATACCACTTCTTTTAAAGGATCAATAGCAAGCAACAACCAGTGACACCTATAAATTAAAACAAAAGTTTATATGGAAATTTTTTACGTAAAAGAAACAATTAAAGATTAGAATAAACTTAGAATTAAAATCTAACCCTGAATTATACGGCCAAAGATACAAGTTGTTTGTACTGCTGGCCATGAATCTCTTGACTAAGTACTCTCTACATGAATCCGGTTCCCTACAAATTAATGCTTTGTTGACCAGGGAGGAAGACACGAAACGGAATCTGTTTGACAATTGATCATTCCCGCGCATGAAATTGTCATACAAGAACCTTCAATAAAAACATAATAAACATTAGACTATTTTTATTGAAATGTGTAAATAAATTGTTCAAGTAATTAAATAATATATAGATCGGATTACCGGATGTATGTGTGTATAACACCGACGCCTAATTCTTGATGCCGAAAAATATGTTCCAGATCTTCTTTTCCGATTGTTTTAGTGCATGAATAACCAAAGATATCTTCCTCCATATCCAGTAAGCGAATAGCACCAGCTGTTGCCATATCTGATGAGTCAACAAGTGTTTCAAGAGATATCTGGTATCGAGGCACAAAAGCACCTTTTTTTGGCAAAGAAGTCACTGGAAGATCCCTTTTGTTTTTCTGTCGACTACCAATTTTCTGGCTCAGTTGTTGTGACCCTTGAGCAAATACCTATAAATCATATAACATAGGTAAATTATAAAATCATGCATTTTTTGATTCGGATCATATAATTAACACTTTCAATAAACCAATAATAAATATGTTACTTTTAATGTGTATATATTTCAATTAACATAAATGTGCTATTTTAATTTCAAAATAACATATATAATTACCTCGGGAAATTTATTTTGACAATTGATACTGGCTTTCTCACTAGTTTCTTTCAACTGTGAACTGCACTTTTCCATACACCTATATCTCTCATTATCCTTTTGCAATTGAAGAACTTGCGCTTGTAATGCCTGCAACGTCTCCATCACTTCTTGATTGCTAGGATTTCTTCTCCTTGGATTCTTATACAAGGAAGTTGGAGTACAACCATGCCCTTTACCCCTCACCCGACCGGGATACTCAGGAACATTTAGTGCTCTACTAAGTACGCTCCTGTTCTCCTGGTCCTCAGCTGTGCTTATCGATTGAGATAGGGTCTCCTGAAATTCATTTACATATCGGAAATTATTAGTGGAGATAAAAAAATTAATTATATATTATTAAACTTTTGATTTAATTAAAGACACAATGTTCTACTTACACATTCATCATAAATATGTTGAACGTCATCCCTAACAGTTCCATCCTTTCCCACACGAGCTTCTTTCCACAAAACATGTGGCGGAAGCTGTGATGTTGCGTCACTTTTCGTCTCGTCTAACTACGCATTGACACAAATAATAAGATAATCAATTATAACACATTGAGACAATTAATAAGATCGTAGCATTTTTGTATACTTACAATTTTTTCCTCTAAGCGTGCATATCCCAAACGCCCTTTTTTGTATGCATACGTGGGATTTGACGCTCTCTCGCGATTTGTGGCACTCACTTTCTTGAAATTTTCGTCTCTTCTTTGGGCTACAAAAGCAACCCATTCTTCTTCTGTAATGAAGATCGCATACTTCACTGGATATTCCGGATCATATTCAACAAAAAAATTTTCTTTGTCCTTAAGATACTTGTTTGTTAAAAACGTTCTCCACCCTCTGTGTCTTTTTCCGGCCAATTGAAGTATATACTTTTTTCGGATAGTTGTATCTTCAATGTTAAAAGACCTCTACGAAAAAATATTGGAATAAAGTGTGTTAGTATAAGTAATTTAAACACATTATCGTCAATATAAAGAAAATATAAACAATCATATATTGTACCAGTATCTCAGTCCAAATCTTATCTTTAGCGCTACCCAACTCTTTATTACTCCATCTTGTAGCAGTGATTGGAATGTGCATACGAACAAGTGTACCAATGTAGCTTGCCAACTTTGCAGCATTAGACCCAATTAGTTGGTTATCAGCATTCCAATTTACATTATATGTTACTGCTTTATCTCTATCACGAATGATACTCTTCATAATAGTGATGCCTCGTGTAATTTCTTTTTCTGAAGTATCATCAGGAGCATTTGCATCTTGTGAGTTTTCTTGATCACTAGCCATTTAACCTGTAATAAAGAAAAAATATAAAAATGAAATGAAAAATATAAAAATCCATAATCAATAATCCATATATATATTGAATAATATAAAATGACATAGGCTATAATTAAATTTTCTTGAATGACATAGGCTATAATTATACTATTACCTTTTTCAGTAACGTCTCTTTCTTTTCTTGGTAGGAATATGTTCTACTTTTCTTTTAACAACGCGGACGGTTGGATTGATCCAAATACCAACTCTAACACTCTTTTATTGGGTGAAACTCGTCTAAGTCCCACTATTTTGAGTCTTTTGTCTGTCTCCTTTCCAAGAACTCAAGAGCTTGTTGCGACCAAAACACAGTTCCAAATATCATAACTGCTTCCTAATGAATAACTAGAGCTAAATAATATAAAACTGTCTAATTAGCTCAGACCAATCACTTTGAACCTCTAGGCCACCACTCATGATCTTTACTAGTAAGAGGTCATATAGATTTAAGACGGAATACATCCCACACAGGCAGTTTAATTGGAACAGTACCACATATAACTGGTTGTACATAGCTACTGGTTGTAAACAGAACTATACTAAGTGCACAAGTACCTGAGTTTGTCGCTTTGAGATTAAAAAATATAGGACAGAACCGGACAGCTACAACAGCTTTGCTTGCGCAGGGAATCTGTATAGCAGGCCTGCATATCAAGGTCAAATAATAAAGCAACATACATAACTAACATATTTTGGTAACTTGATTCATTAGCTTAACATGAATAATTGAACATAATGATTCATTCTAGATACTAAATGATTAAACACATGCTTTGGGTTTGTATAATATCTAAGCTGAAAGACATACCGAGAAAGATCTTTTCTAGAAAATATGTAAGCTGCATTAACAGATTCAGACGCAGTACCGATTTTGTAAGAACCTGAAATGGGCAAAGACGTGAAGTTTTCAATTAGACGCAAACCATGTAATAAAAGCTAAGCAAGAATTTATCTATAAAGGAAGAAGAAAACAACATATATGGTTCCCTCAGATCCTCAAGACCTCCTATTTGCTCACCACGATACTCAACAACCTGCAGACAAGCACATGAAAAATGTACATATAGTCCATCAGGGTTCATTTTACACTACAGTGACCATCTTAAAAATTCACATAATATTAAAACATCATTTTACAACATTAAATAGGATTGCCAAAATATGACTGTAGCAGACAAAGTTATGCCAAAATATGAATGTACATTTTGAAGTTTAACTGTTCATTCAAACCAACATGTAATAGGATTGCCAAAATATGAGACATTGCTCTAAGTTCTTGAAACCATATCACATATATCACTGTAGCAGACAAAGTTATTCCATTTGAGTATCCAACATTTAACATCAAAATCACTTTCTGAAATTTCAGTAATAGTTAGAATATGAGGATACAATGGTGCAAACATATCAGTTCATTCCTTCCTACTTTCTCAGCAAATTTAAACAAATGTTGAAAAGGCACTGATTCTATTAGAACTCCCAACATTATTTCTAAGTCAATGGCGATGCAAGTTACAGAATATCATTTATATCAGAACAAGATGAAACTTTCGGTAAGTTACAGAATATTAAGCAAACATAGTCACAAACTCTAATAATCGATACTGACAAATAAATAACCCATAATGTAGCAATGCAAGTCCATTCAAACCAAAATCGACCACCTATTCTTTGACTTCTAGGGCAAAACAGAAAGACACGAAAACCTAACCTTAAAACGCAATGAGATTTCCAGGTATTGAATCCTTCTCTTTCGAATGCAGTCTCTTTCAAATTTGTAGTGTTTATCGTTGAGATTTCCAGGTACTCTGTGGAATTTTTTCCAGGGCAGCGAGAGCTTCGAACGAGAGAGAGTGAAAGAGGGATTTCTGAAAGTCAGGGATTTTGTAATATTAGATTTATTATAATTTTTATAAATGACCTATGAGAGCGCTTTTACCTTAAAAGCGCTTTCATAAGTGTGAAACCCATGAGACCTATAAGAGCGCTTTTACCTTAAAAGCGCTTTCATAAGTGTGAAACTCATAGATGTGAGACTGAGACCTATAAGAGCGCTTTTACCTTAAAAGCGCTTTCATAAGTGTGAAACCCATGAGACCTATAAGAGCGCTTTTACCTTAAAAGCGCTTTCATAAGTGTGAAACTCATAGATGTGAGACTGAGACCTATAAGAGCACTTTTACCTTAAAAGCGCTTTCATAAGTGGAGACCTATAAGAGCGCTTTTACCTTAAAAGCGCTTTCTTTACATAGGCGAATTTTTTTTCAAGCTATTATAGCGCTTTTTTTAAAAAGCGCTTTCTTTTTGGTGCTGCCAAAAGCACTTTTTGGCGTAGTGGATCCTGGAAGCTCGCCAACTTTTACAAACAACCATGTCATACGGTGAACTGGACTTTTTGTGTTTTTTATCGCAATGTCGCGGTTAGCAAGAGTCGCCACCGACTTTTCTTTTATCCAACAAGGAAAGGTGGAAAAGAACAGGAAAGACCTTAATTTAGATTTTGGGTTCGGGAGGTACATTATACAAAGGGAAGGTGTTAGCACCCTTTGTATCCATGGTTATCCATGGGCTCTTAATTGCTCGATCACTTATATTATTTTTGTCTGAAAAAAAAGTGTTTGTGAATTGTTTGGAAAATTGTTTTTGGAAAGAGAATTTAACTTTGCAATGATTCTTGTATGAATATATACAAAGTAGTTATCTCGTTTAGTTTTGGAAATTGTTTAGAAAAATATAACTCGGTAATGATTCTAGTATGAATATATACCAAGTGGTGATTTTCTAAAGATATTTTGAAAGGTGTGAGGTGTGAAAATTGTTTTTAGATTGTGAGCCAACAATTAAGAGTTATACCGACCCAAGGTCTTTATGAGCATTTCCTATCCTTATGAGGGTAAAACTGTCCTTATTATTGAGAAATAAGTAGTTTTATCCTTTGGATGTTTAAGGGCCATCGTAGGGTCATCGATAGGTCATTGAAGGCAACAGTTACGAGGATATCTTAGCATTCGAAGGGACTATCATCTTTTAACCGTAGGCAACATCGGAGGGTCATCGAGGGACAAAGTTGTATATTCGAAGGCAACATCCGAGGGACTATAATTTATTTTAGGATGATTTAACCGAAGGGTCTTTGCTAAGGGTATCCCCACGTTCGCGGGACATGACCGTAATATCGTAATCGTAAGGCAACAAAGAGAGGTCCAAGATCACTTATTCAAAGGCAAAGTTTTACAATTAATTATATAATTAGGATGAAACTCCACATTAAAATTATTAAAATAATATATTAAAAAATTAATACATTAGAAATTAATACATTAAAAATTAATTTAGGGTGAAACTCCACAAGGGTATCCCACAAATAAAGTGGAATACCTAGCCAATAACCTTTTCCTGGGATATGTGAACCTTTACGAAACTCAAAAAAAAAGAAACATGTCAGAACACCAAATCAGGGTGCAATCGAAGATTACACCGGAGAAATATCACAACAATAAATAGGATAGGATGAATAATGCATGGCTATGATAAAACATAAAAAAAACAGAATAGAAAAGTCAGCTACTGTCTCGTTCGCCTCTGCCTCGCCTAGCGAAGGCCAGGCGAATATTCGCCCCAGGCTCGCCTAGCGAGGTGCTAGCGAGCGGCCACGGATTTTGAATTTGAAAACAGCCCCACGTTAGGAACTTTGAATTTTATGGCATTTTATCACAGGAATAACATGATCAAACATTCAGGGTATTCAGGCATATTTAAATTCCCATACGAAAGCAAATTATATATCAACATTTAATCATGATGCATTATATATGTAGATATGGCCAATTGAAAGTATAAACAATAGAGATACGCAAACCTGTTTGCCAATTCAAGGTTGAAGGGATTGACCACTTGTAGTATCGGAATAAGTTAGGCAGCGGGAATTGGACGGCGATGGCTTCGGTGCAGATGGGCTGCCTTCAGGGTTTCTTTACTCTGAATTCTCCGGGTAGGCAGGGTTCCTATGCCAAAACTTCTATTCGTTCTTCTCTGTTCTCCTCCTCTCTTTTTTCCCCAGTGAATCTCCCAGTGTAACTCCAAGTGTCCCCTACTGAAACTTCAGTATTTATAGACTAATTTCGTGGGTAATGGGCTTGGAATGAGGGAGACCCAAGTCCAAAATAATTTGTTATATTTTATTTATTTATTTATTTTAATTATTTAATTAATTAATTAATTAATTAATTAATTAATTAATTAAAAAAAAAAAATTCTCTTTTTTTTTTTTTTTTTTTCGTTTCTCGTTTTTTTTTTTTTTTTTTTTTTTGGCTCAGAATGAAGCCCGAAATTTTTGTTGTCTGTCAGCTTCGCTAGGCGAGCGCGTAGCGAACAGGCCAGTTTGGGCCATTTTCTGGATTGGGTCATCCGTGAGCTGGGCCTTTGTTTCTTCAAGATCAGTGTTATATATGAGTCGGAATGCCTTGCAAAATGTCTTGAAATATTAATGGCCAAATTTTGGGGTATGACAGCTGCCCCTGTTCAATATTCTTGGACCGAGAGAGTTAGAATGGTGTATACGCCATTCGTGGTCTGGAGGTGGAAGATTATTGAACACTAGAATGCCCCAAAAATTTGCACTTGAGAATCGACAGTTGGTCTTGATGGAGATGGGCTTAAAGATGCCATCCGGGAGGTTTGATGACGAAAGCTTCAGATCGCGCCGTATATTAGGCCAATTTGAAGACATGGGTGCCACACGGGGTCGTACGTTAGACCGTATAATGAGTCATCCATTAGGCTGCCGACTTCGCTGGGGAGTCGGAGTGTGTCATATGCTGTTGGGGATAAAGGATCAGAATGGACCATACGCTAGATCGTATCTGAGTTGCAGAATGAGCCGTACGTTAGGCTGAATCTGATGACGAAAGGGGTAGTCGTACGTTAGACTACACTTCAGAAATGTACCGTATGTTAGGTAGGATCTGATGATGAAAGGGGTAGTCGTACGTTAGACTACACTTCAGAAATGTACCGTACGTTAGGTAGCATCTGAGGGTTGTAAGATCCAAACGGGTCGTACGTTAGACCGCGTTGGGGTTGTTGAAGTTCAGAATGGATCGTACGTTAGATCGTATCCGAGTTGTAGAATGAGCCGTCCGTTAGGCTGCATCTGAAAAAGAAAGTAGTCGTACGCTAGACTACACCCCTGAATGTACCGTACGCTAGGCAACATCTGAGGATTTGAAGGTCCAAATGGGTCGTACGTTAGACCGCATTGGAGTTGCTGAAAAAGTCATGTGTTGGGCTGAATCAGAATGAACCGTACGTTAGGCTGTATCTGATAACCTGTATATGTTGTACTTGCAATAAATGTCTGGGATGGGCTTAGAGATGCCATCGTTAGGAGGATATCGAAGTGTTGTCAGAATGAATGTTCCCATGAACTGTATCTGAATCTTGAATGTGATTGATAAAGGTGTCTGTCTGAATGAACCTTCTACTTTGACTATATCAGGAGGATAATTAACCTGCAAAGAAAAAGTTAGCTTCATGCTATGTCATGATGCATGAGATGTTTCGTGTTATGCTAAAATAAATGTGAATGTTGTATGCATGCGTATGCTGTGAAAGGATGTAATGAATGAGTTATGCGTATGAGAAGTTCTGCTTGGGGACTCTACTAGGGGAAAATAAATCCCCATCTACTGATTTGAGACATTTGTGTCGATGACCCTTTCTCGGCTGGGGATGCTTGATTTCTCTCTGATGGTGGAAATATTCAACAGAGCCTGGCTGGGGATGGATGAGATGATCAATCTGTCTGGTGACGCCGACCTCTGTTGGGGAGTAACTGGCTGTGCCTGGGGATACTGCCATTTTCTGAGGAAAAAAAAACAGGCTTGCTGGGGAAGAGAATTGGTAGCGGATTCATTGGAAGCATGATTAGACCTTTTCCTTGATCCTGAAGTCGGGTAGTAATTGCTATTGCTATTCTATGCATGTATTTTTGGTAAACATCAGTCATATTCAAATGCACATATTAATTCAAATTAAATCAATGGACATTTACGCAACCAAAACAGAAAAGTAAAAACAAAAGCATCTTTTTTTTTTGAAAGAGGGTTGTATTGATTTTGAAAGGAGGCCTATAAACAGGCAATTTGTGTACAAGGAGACAGAAATCCTAGTAAGAGGAAATTGTCGAAAACAAAGAGAAAGCTATGTGGAAGAAGTCCTATTGATTTTAAGCCTACTACTGTCATTATGTCTTCGAGCATCTCATCCCCTGCTGTCGGATGGAAGTGATTGGCTTGTTCAGTCCCTTGAACTTGGATGAAGTTGACTAAGAACGGGACATAGTCATACGCTTTAATCCCTAATTTTTGCCTGGACCGCCTTTTCAGGTTTTCAGTCCACCAGGATACCCTTTTTTGCCCAAGCCGCCTTTTCAGGTTTTCGACTTGCCGGGTGTACATTTTTTTTTATATATCCCTAATTTTTGCCCGAACCCTTTTGGTTCGCCGGGATGCCCTTACTTTTGCCTAGATACGTCGATCTAGCGGGTCTCTTTTATGCGTAGTATTTTTTAACTATGTCCGCGTTCACGGGATGTGGGAAGTCTTCACCATCCATTGTAGCGAGTATCATGGCTCCACCTGAGAATACCTTCTTAACTACAAATGGCCCTTCGTATGTGGGAGTCCATTTGCCTCTGGGGTCAGTTTGTGGTAGGATGATGCGTTTGATTACCAAGTCGCCAATTTGATACACTTGTCTCTTGACCTTTTTGTTGAATGCCCTGGTCATGCGCTTCTGATATATCTGCCCGTGACATACAGCCGCAAGTCTCTTCTCATCCATCAAATTTATCTGATCGAGTCGAGTCTGAATCCATTCGTCTTCGTCTAAGCCCGCCTCTTTCATGATCCTTAGAGAGGGAATCTGAACCTCTACTGGTAAAACGGCTTCCATTCCGTAGACTAAAGAGAAAGGAGTTGCCCCTGTCGAAGTTCGCACGGAAGTACGATAACCATGAAGAGCAAATGGTAACATCTCATGCCAGTCTTTGTATGTTACCGTCATCTTTTGTATAATCTTCTTAATATTCTTATTAGCCGCTTCTACAGCGCCGTTCATCTTT